>NW_004955411.1:24088260-24090918 GCF_000276665.1 Chinchilla lanigera
AAAAAAAAAAAAAATGCTGAAATAGTCGTACTACCTTTGCCAGTTTTTATATTTAAGTATTTTAAGTTAATGCTTTGAAATCGTCATTTGGATGAATACAGAAACATGCACATGTGTTAAAAACTTAGCATTTCAGGCAATAGAAGCTATGAGAAATACGACACCATGAACCATCTTGCTTCTTGCTGTTGCCTCTTCAGGTGGTGTTGTCCAATCCAGTCACCTTCCGCCAAAATCTGGATACATCCTGTAGAATAAAACAGAAATACCTAGTAGGGAGAAAAGAATTGTTATCATTCATCTACATTTTCATATATCCTGTCCCATCTAGCTTTTTGTCCAAATTTGGAAGATTCTCTGGCATTAAAAGTTGTCTCATACTAACCTGAAAACTATATTTGACCAGTCTTGTAATGTAGCTTCCGGGAAATTTCTGAAACTGAGTCAGCACCAAGGAGAGCTCCTAGCTTTGGGTGGGTCTCTGCGTACCAAAAAGGGTGACACCTGTTTGATTTTCCATTGCACCAAGCCCCAAGGGAGATTATTTTATTATTTAAACCTCATAACATTATTGTGAGGTAGCTACTATTTTATTTTGTAGATGATTATTTAGGCTCAGTTTAATCAGAGGTTGATTTTTAAACTTATTTAAAACATGATGATCCCTGAGGAACATTTTGCAACATTTGCATTTTTTGTTTTTCTTAAATAAAATGATATTTATGGTAAATATGTTAATATGTAATATTTAGACTATGATAATGTAAAATAAGTGACTATGTTAAATAAATAAAGTGTTAATATTTGGTGGTATAATTTGCATAAATCTGGGACAGAATATTTTTCATTTTTGTGGCTGATATGTATTATCTATAAGATATTTTAGTGACAATATCATAATGAAAATTCTGAATTGAAAGGCTTTTTTACACTTACAGTTCTCAGCTTCATTAAATTAATTTCCCCACTTGACCTTCAGTTCTTCTCCACTAAACATTAAGTAGATTCAAACTCCTTTCAGAATCCAGCTCAAATTCCCTTCCCAATTGACTCTCCACCCATTCCTTCGTGTCTAGAAATCCAACAGTAGACCACCTGCCCACCAACCATGATTTCTAGAAATTTCTGTCCCTCATTCTTGACTTAGGAAGTTCCTCCAAAGCTTGAAAGCCAGCTTGGCTATCTTCAACTGCACAAAATCAAGCTCAAACATCACTTCCTTCCCAAATTTTACAAGGAGAATTCATCTTTTGATATTGTGTACTTCCAAATTGATAGCCCTTTACTACCATTCAATAATTATCTCCTTGGCTTATTGTCGAAATGCAGCATTGTTACAAAATCTGCTATATAACATCTGTGACCACTGTCTTTGTGCCTCAATTAAATCATGAGTCATGCATGTCAGGTTGCTTATTTCTGATATTTCTCAGTTAGATTATAAACTCCTTAAGGTGTTTCATCAAATTCATTTTTTCGTGAATACTAGAACCATTCCTCAGAGTAAATTAAATAGATGCACATCTTTAAAGCAAACACAAAATTTATTTTGAAGGATTTCATGGGTTTTAGTTAAACCTTCATTCAAATGAGGAGTTTATAGGTAACAACACGTTAATGGTTAGGACAAATTCAGATAAATTATTTTGCTCTGTTTCGTCTTCCTTGAACTTATAAGGACTTATTTTCTATTTTCTGTAAAATTCTCAATTCATAACATTCATTTAACTATAAAACACTGAAAATTCTCCATACCCCAATATGCTCCTCTCATTCTTTGAGAAGCACATGTTTCATTAAAGCCAGGACTATATTTTTTTTTTACTATTAAGTATTACAATCAGTTATAAACATAAAGAACACTCATTTGTCTGCTAGAATTGGGCTTGTTGAAGCTGACAATTTGTTTGACTTGTGTATCTTCTCTTATTTTATAATTTATGTATTTTCATTTTATTTATGAATGAACCTAAAATATATTGTAATGAATAACGCTTTCCTCGACTGCATTCTTCCATTCTTTCGGTTGCCAATGCTTTCACTGTCATTCGGACTTTTATTCTTCTATACATATATTTCTACGTACTTAAAGGGAAAATATTGGTTTCTATGTTTACTTTTGCTTAAATTAAAACAGCATGTGTATTGTGCAATATGTTTTGTTTTGTTTCTACTTAAGACCTGTGTTGAAGAATTTTCTGTATGAATAAACACATCCTCATCATTTTGCCCATAGCATAATTTTCCAAGTTAATGCTGTAGCATGTTATTGGTTGATTTCCTGTAGATGATTATACATTTAGTTCAAAAAACTCAACCTCCTTGTACATAGCTTTCTGTAAATACATGTAAGGGTTTCTCCAAAGTTTGTATGGAAATGGAATTTGGGAGTAAAAGATACATTTCAAATTTGGGTGGATGTTGCCAAATGTGCTCCCCAGTGGCCTGCAGAGTATAAGAACATTTTTTCAGTGTTTTTTCCAGATCTGGATATTGCTGATATTGTAAAGTTTTGCTGTTGTAGTGAGTAACTGAAATTCTCTTATGAGAATTAGAGGGTATGAAGATCATTTTGCAATAATCCCCTATTATCCATGGGCAATACATTCTAAGACACTCAAGTAGATGACTGAAACCATGAATAGTCCCAAATATATA
>NW_004955411.1:24091018-24143065 GCF_000276665.1 Chinchilla lanigera
ATATATATATATAATGTTTTTTATTCATATGTACTTACAAGGTTTAAATTCTAACAGGCTCAGTTAGAAATTGACAATAACTAATAATACAATGGAAGGATTGCTGAAATACACTGTAATAAAAGTGATGTGAGCATTATCTCTCTACCTCTTAATATCTTATTGCTCTATTCCCCTATTGCTCTTGGGATGATGATGATGATGAGGAGGAGGAGGAGGAGGAGGAGGAGGATATGACATGGTATAATGCCTAGGTAATGATATGTATTCAGGTGAAGAAGTTTAGGAATTGAGATAAATCAGTTTGCAAATACACTAGGGTTATGTGAATACAAAGTACTGTGATATCTGACAGTAACATAATAGCCAAGATGCCTACTAAGTGACTAATGGGTGGGTAGCAATACAATGTGGCTACACTGGACAAAAAGATAACTAATATCCCATACAGGGTGGAGTGAAATACTGTGAAATTTATCATACTACCCAGAATGACATGTGATTTACAGCCCATGTATTGTTTACTTTTGGAATGTTTTATTTAATATTTTCAGATCACACGACCATGAGTAACAAATCAAGAAATCATATCACGGATAAGGGTTAATAACTGTATTTATTGAACAACATTAGTATTTCTTTTCTTTGAATTTATTGCTTAATTTTTTCGTTTTTATATCATGTCTTCAGTGTCGGAAATATTTACATCTTTTGTATATTTCTTCTTATATAATATCAAGGATAAGGGAGATTATATCTATCTCTATCTCTATGTCTATCTCTATGTCTATGTCTATCTCTATCTCTGTCTATCTCTATCTCTATATCTCTGTCTATGAAAGGGTTTTGCCAGTTGTCTCTCAAATATCTGGGTTTCTCCATATGTTCATAACTTTTTTTGTGTTTTATTCTAGGTGATTTTCCCTCCACCAAGAATGTAAGCTCTTGCTAATATGTTTTGTTCAAATAATACTGCATTTGATTACCTGATATGTAGCTATTTAATTCACATCAAACATTTTGTAAGTGTGAATTAAGTATAAAACTTTACCTTTTGCCAATTGGATCTTTATCTTTAAATAATTAAGGCAAATATTAAATTAGATCTATTAGACATACAAAAACGAAGTCATTAAGCACAATCAAACCAGGTCTTTACAAGCAAACTGCAACTCATGGACCAATAAAATATAATTATTCCCTGTTTGTTAGTTGTTATTTTTACAACAGTTACTAAGATAGCCTCAATTTCAACTCTGCCTTATCCAGGGAAAATCTTCTTGCCTTCAGTGAGTCTCCTGGAAAGTCATCTTTACATATTTGGAGTAAACATCAAGTTCTGAAGGAGATAGGACACTATAATGCTCTAACATCAGATAAATAAAAGAGCAGAAGCCAGTTCTAGGAATAAAATCTTCGGCTGACCAGAAAGACAGGTTAGTAACTACTCTCTTCTTCAATCGCTCCGCACAACTGGCCTTTACTGTTGCCACCCAAATGACAGCAATCTAAATCACCCCTTTTGCTGATTTCACATGAAACCTTTTCAAAAGGACGTTGCTCAGTCCAGGAGATGTGCATGCACCCTTTAGCTCACATTTTGCGTTATTCTGATTGGCAAGTCTCATTACACAGATTTGCAGGCCAAAACTCCCCTGTAGCAGCCTCACTCTACAGAAGTGACTCATCCTAGGAACATGAGTTTGTTTCATCCCAAATGCCATTGTCAGAATTACTTAACTGATGGGAAAACCAGGACAAAATTAAAATGAATTTCTCAGCACCACCGAGATTAGAATTCAGAGTCCTTCACCTCCCAGTAAACATAAAATACTCTAGGAACATTCACCTGCAGAAGAACCACACATGCTTATAGCAGTTTGCTTTTCATGATTTGCAATAATCAAGCAAAATCTTTCACATTCTTGAAAACCTCTATATAATGCGTTTTATGGAATGAAAATGTCAGTGCCCTTTAGCTCAAGCAATAAAATTTACTTTCATATAAAAACTAGTGTTTTTAATTGTTCCTCATCACCATGAAGCATTGAGAGTCGCTCTAATCATTTGCTTGAGGCAGAGAACATGTTAGTTTGGGGTTGTTTGTGTTATTTCTCCTACCAGTCACCCACCAAACTTGCATGATCAAAAATAACTTCATTCACATTCAGAGGACTGACTGCACTAGATAGTCATATATGACAAGTAAATCCCAACACAAATAGATTTGAAAAGCAAAGTTTCAAGGAACATCTTGTTTGATAAAGAAAAGAAACACATGGGGATTTGTTTAATACTTCTTTCATTTAATTCATGTGTTTGTTTTGTTAGGACTTTAGGTGAAGAGGGTGCAATTACCACATGTAATTGTGATTGTTATTCGTCCACATGAGGTTCTCAGGTTCTCTCTTGTTTCATTCATTCATTCATTCAGTCAGTCTGTCAGGCAGTCAGTTATTCATTCAGTTCTCTTAACCCTATTTCTCATTGGCAATCCCTTCCATGGACAAATATTCAAACACATTCTCATTTGTAAACTTTCATTTGTGTTTCTTCATTTTATGTAGGTATAATTTTTATATTTATTTTTTTCTTATGGCATTTCCTACTTTGTGCCAGGATACTACAATACTATAGCGTGAGTGGCCTAAACACAGTAAATGCTTATTTCTTACAGATTAGGACGCTCAACCCATCATCACGGGGCCAGGAGATCCAGTGTATGATGAAGACCCACCTCTGGGTCAGAGCAGATGATGCTCTTTTTGTATCCTCATGACAAGGAGAGATGAGAGTGACAGAGAGAGACAGAGAGAGAGAGAGAGAGAGAGAGAGAGAGAGAGAGATGTCATGTATGATCTTGTAAGGTCATGAATCCTATCATGAAAGCTTTATTCTCAGGGCCTAATTGTCTCCACAAAGGCCTCACATCCAAATATTATTGAATTATGGATGATGTTTCAACGCGTGAATTTTTTAGAGCACATTTTGTTCTTAACATAGTCGTTACTAAACTCATACTTATTTGGGACTTAAGCTCCTATTTACTTGTCTCCAATTAACTCCATAAACATAGCAGGATCTATTTATTGTCCCAAACAGATGATTTATATTCACAGTTTCCTGACACTTTGTTCTCCTTTTATGACTACATGTACAAAGATATTGGTAATTGTTCAATTTTTTGTTTTTTGCTCTTCTTTGTAGTTTTATTAAATTTTATGATATAATAAATAAAATATAATATAATGTAATATGTGTATCTATATTAACAAAATGTTTGATTATCTTTACTTTCTGTATCTCTGAAAATACCTTGCTGGGTTTTCTTTTTCTCATTTAGAGTTTTACTACATTAGTGTTTTTCATATTAGTCTTTGCTATTAATGTTAAAACCATAAGGTCTTTATAATATTTTTCAAAATATCCTTTGACATGTAATATACTCACAATATAACAAAGATAATAAGTTACATTAGATACATTTAGTGGATAATTTTTCTCCATTTTTAAAATTTAAATTTATTTCAACCTGAGGAAAATCTTTACGGAATCTTCAGCTTTATTGAAAATTCTGTGTTCAAGGTTTTCTTCCATTAACTCTTTGAGAACATGGTCTCTTGTTCTTTTTGTACCCAGTGTTGCTTTAATAAAACTAATGAAATTGTATTTATATTCAAGCTTTTTACATTTTTCCTTTACATTGTTAATATTATAATCATATATCCACATGTGAATTTTATCTCTTATTTTTCCTCTTTTGCAATCCTTGAGCCCATTGCATTTGAGGTTATCTATTCAATTTTATCATGGGAAACTTATTTTTGTTAATTTTTCATAGATTTTTTCTCATTATTCTCTTATACTTTTCCTCTACATTTATGTTTTTCTTCTACTGCCCTCTGGAAAAGTTTTTTAATCTGGCCTAACCACTCACAAATTAGTTGTACAACATGTGTATATTCTTTATTAAAGCCTTGGACCCTTTGTGATGGCATGACTTGGCTGCATCTTACTTATATGTTCCCGAATCTTCTTAGGTATAATTTTATGTCTCTTTTGCTTTCTACTCAACTTTAAAGAAATCTCACTTTAAAATTATTAACTTTAAAAAATACTATTGAGCAGAAATGTTTAATATGATGCCACCGCTCTTCACAGTCTTAAAAGTACACAGTCCAGCCAGGTTATCTGCAGAGTACAATATTGTACAGCAGGCCTAAAGATTGTATTCATCTTGTATCTCTGGAACCCTGGGATAAGAACTCTCTTTTCCCTGTATTCTCAACCCTTGTGAAACACCATTCTATTCTTTACTTCTATGAAGCTGTCTGATTTAAAGGCTTAACATAAACGGAAGTATACAGTGTGCATCCTTCCATAATCAGCTTATTTCATGCATCCCAATGTCCTCAAGTTTCACCCCTGCTGTCATGCATTAGAGAATTTTTCTTCTTTTTGATGGTTGATTTATATTCTATAACAGATTTTTGCCACATATTGTTAATTCACCCATCTACCAATGGGCAAGTGAGTTTGCACCTCTTGTAAATAAAACGCTGCTATGAATGCAGATGTGTAAATATCTCCTCAAAACTCTGATTTCATTGTTTTAGGAAAATTTTGAGAAAAAGGATCACTGATAATAGCAAACTCTGTGAAAATGAAAATGGGAAAACCATCCAATTTACAATAACATCAAAAAATAAGACACATAGAAATAAGCAATGAAGGAAGTAAAATTTTGTTAACTGAAAAGTATAAAATATTTATTGAAAAAATTTGTTAGTATTGCGGTGCATGCCTATAATCCCAGCACTTGGAAAGCTGAGGCAGGAGGATTGCTGTGAGTTGAAGGCCAGCCCACTGCACAGTAAGTTCAAGGTCAGTCTGAATTATATAGCAAAACCCTACCACAAAAAAACTAAATGAAACAAAAATTAAAGAAGACAAAAATAGTAATACAACCTACATTCATGTATTGAAAGACTACTGTTAAAAATCCATACAATACAAAGGGATCTACAGATTCAGTATACCCCTAACAAAATCTCAATACCCCTAACAAAAATCCATACAATACAAAGGGATCTACAGATTCAGTATACCCCTAACAAAATCTCAATGGAATTATGGAAAATAGAAAAAACCTAGAGTTCTTTTGGAACTACTTAAGACCCTGAATAGCCAAAAAATCTTGAAAAATAAGATAAATCTGGAATCATCCCACTTCATGATTTTAAATTATATTACAAAATTAAAATAATTAAAAGTGTGTGGTAGTGGGATAGGACAGATCTATTGACAAATGGAATAGAATAAGAGATATGAAATAACTCCATACATAAGCAGTCAACTCCATAAGCAGTCAACTGATTTTAAACAGGACACCAAGAATACACACTGAGAAAGTAATAGACTCTTCAACTAATGGGGCTGAGAAAACTAGATATCCACATCTAAAAGAGTACAACTGGGTTCTTATCTTACAAAGTCAACATAAAATGCATGGTAAATTTCAACACAAGAATACTAGTTCTCCTAAAAGAAAAACCATAAGGAAAAAGATTTGAGACATTGATCTGAGATTGATTTCATGGATATGACATACATACAAAACACAGGAAACAAGAGCAAAAATAGACAAGTGGAACTGCACAAACTGAGAAATTTGTGTACAACGGCAATAATGAATAGAGTGAAAAGACAACCTACAGAATGAGAGATAATATTGCAGACCCTGCATCTGAGAAGAGATCAGTTCACAAAATGCACGAGGCTTTATTACACCTCAATAGCTAAAAAAGTAATTACTCATTTAAAAAGTGGCCTAAGAACTTGAAAAAGGGGACTGGGATATAGCTCAGTGGCATAAGCACCTGCCTGGCAACTGCAAGTTCGTGAGTCTGATCCCCAGTACCGCCAAAAAAAAAAAAAAAAGGAAGAACTTGAAAAAAACTTCTCTAAAGAAGACATTCAAATGGCCAACACATATATGAAAAGGTATACAACATCAGTAGCAATTTAGGGACACAAATTAAATAACAACAAAACATCCCACACTAAAATGTCTATTATTTTAAAAAATGGAGAAGCATTGGAAAAGATATAAAGAAACTAAAAGTTTTCTACACTTTTTGTGAGACTGTAAAATGGTATAGATTCTGTGGAAAAACAGTAGGTTCTTTAAAATAACTAAAGATGTTTCTTTACATTTTTGGTCTATTTTGCTATTTCGGCTTCAGATGAGACTGTGCCCTTTGTTACCCTGTTTTATTTTGAGTATTCATCTACCTCAGTTATATAGGTTTTTTAATATATGAGTTCCTGTCCCCTGTAGAACTTTAGGGTGGGCCAAGGGAATCATGGGTAACCTGCATAAATTTGAAGAGAGAAATGGGAATGCCTGAGGGGAAGAGAATCCTAGGTATCACAGAACATTGTTGGTAATCCCTCCTTGTTGTCTGAGAACCTGCTGACGCTACCAATTAATCATGAGTTTAAGCTCTTACTAAGAATAAAACTGGGAACAACTTATTTCTTAGGTTTTCACTTTGCAGGAGTGAATAGGTGCAGTCAGTCTGAGGGAGAGGATTGCATACTTGAGGACATGTGGTCAGACCACACCTGAGTTTTCTAGTTTTCACTCTAGGATTACATCTTTGTTGCCTGATATTGCCCCTTTCTTTTCCTCCGTAATTAGTGTATGTTAAAATATTCAAAATAAAAATCAAGATAAGAGCTTGCCTTGCAAAGCCCAAAACTAGATGAAATACTCTGTAAACTTAACTATTTGAATTCTAATTTAAACAAGTGCCTTTAGGTTTATTTATGGGGCAACCTGAACTTTGAATAGAAGCTGTACACACTAAATATTAAGGAATGAGCATTAATTTTATATTTAATAATGGTATTAGAGCTATGTTAAATAAAAATATCCTTTTTAGGTGTACTTACTGAAATGTTTGAAGATTAACACAAATCAAAATCACTGAGAGGAAACAGGTTGTAATACAATGCAGAATACAAGTTGAAAGTTAATGAAGGGCAAAGAGGTTTATTAACTTCTCTATCATCACTTACTTTCGAAATTTTTCAGTCAAATGATAGAACTTAACCGAAGAGAATATTGTGTATACAGATGTAATGCTAATGATAATGGAAAAATAAGGAACAATAAATATTGTTAAGAAAAATATCATTGTTATTGTTTTGATATATCTTTTATACATAATAATGACATAGAACAGATACTTTTTTGTTGTTGCAGCAAAGATTTGTTGAAGACTTTCTCAGTATCCAGCCTTTAATTTCATATTACAGATTAAGCCAGGTGTGGTGGGGCATGCCTGCAATCCCAACGCTCATGAGGCTGAGGGAAGAGAATTATTAGGAATTTGAGGCCTTCCGGGGCTACACAGTGAGTTCCCCACCAGCCTGAACTTCAGAGGAAGACCCAGTCTCAAAAATAAAATTATATTTTTATTTATATTATATTATCACATATTTTTATTTATATTATATTATTTATATTATCACTCAAACAAGATCATAACAATATATTCATGAGTATTTTTAAGGATATTTTATTAATTCCTTCTCTCTTTTTTATCTTCCCTATCTAGGTTTTAGAAATGTTTGAAATATTTTGTGCCTATTAGCTAGAAGTCAATGCACTTTTTCTGTAAAGGGTTAGGTAGTAAACATGTAAATTTGTAGGCCATATAATCTCTGTTGCTATTACTCACCACTCTTGCTGTAGGAGGAAAGCAGCCATAAATTATGTGTAAACAAAATGATATGGCTATGTTCCAATTAAACTTTGTTTTTTTAAAAGGCAAGCTATGAGGCAGGTTTGGCCTACATCTTTGCGCTTATACCTGATCCAGAGGTATATTTATGTGTTAGAATATAGTACTGAGATAGAGACATCTCATAAATAGAAATTTATCTACAATAATGGCTGCGATTTAGTTTCAGGAAGATAGGGAGATGGACTAAGATATTACTGTATTAAAATGTTATACATGATATATATATATATCATGTTTAAACTATATAGAAACTATATATGTTATATATGAAACTATATGTGTTCTATATGTTTAAACTATATAACATTCATATAATATATATGATATATATGATATGTTTAAACTAGATAGAGAAAAAATCACACCCACCCCAAGTGAAAAAGTAGTCTAAAAGTAAACTAAAATGCAGTACAATGAAAGCTCCTAGGCACTGTCTCAATCAGAATATTCCCTCATAAACATAATACTGAAAAATGTTAAACAAAATTTTCTTGTGCTTTCTAAATATTTAATGATGACTTTTTTAATCCAGAGGTTACTACATAAGAGAACAAAAAGAAACTTATTTCTCTAAAAGAATTATATATTTGTAAGACTCCTTACTTGGACACAGCAGGGTCTGGTCCATTATGTTTACAGCATTTCATTTTAGCTGCCAAATTGTAACTATAGAAAGGCAATGTGATATTATTTGTATTATTATTGATATTAATAGAATTGTTCATAATGCAGCTGTTATTAATGATGTGATGTTATAAAAAGAATCCTTAATTATTAATGCCATTGATATGACATTATTAATTTTGGTACTAAAATGAACATTTCATTATTCCTAATGCAATTATATTGTTAGACACAAGTTATTGCTAATAGATTATACTTTCTGCAGCCTTGTTTTGGCACCATGGTAATTAGCTGTAGGTTTATATGGCTGAATGAAAAATTGGTGTGGAGATTTTATTTCTGGGTAGTAGAAGACCAGAGCATTAACTCAGTGGAATCGAGCCGGGTAAGAAGACGCATTGGGCAACCCCTTTTCAGCTTCTGCCTGTCATGCTTGGGATGAGTTCTCAGTTATATGCTTCAGAGGAAAGCATAACCAACTGTAGCAGTGTGTAAAGACGGCGCTGCTGCAGGGCCTTCTGTCACGTCACATTTTCTACACAGTAAATCAACACCAAAGTCTCTCTTCTGTTCTGCATTGGTTATTAAGATATGATAGCATCCTCTGCCTTATATCATGCTGTCACCATACATTTCATATTGCTTTGTTTCAATGATACAATGAATTCTTTCATAATTTCTTTCAATTTGCCTCAGGAGTTGTTATACACTCCAGGATTTTATTTCTTTATATTCTGCCCAGCCTTATTAATACAAGTGAAAGAAGTATATCCCTCCTTAATTGCTTATAGCCTGTACAGTATAATACAGCATATTACCTCATTTTAGATAATTCTTTTGTAGTGGCATAATATTGTAACACTTACCACTATGTAGAAGCAAATGACTTTGCAAATTACTTTATAATCTTGCCCAACTTCACCTGGTTATTCCCATGGAACACTTTGGTGTTTGTCTTTTAACAACCACTCAGTGGTTTAAAATCCTCAGACAGGCTGGGAATATAGCTCAGCAGTACAGTGCCTGCCTGACAAGTACAAGGTCCTGAGTTCATCTCCTGGTACCAAAAGAAAAGTCCTCAGGCACAGCTTGAAGGGCAGTTAAGCAGAAAAACTAACAGAAACAATGAAGTATTTTCAGAGAAAGCCTGGAGCAGGATTCCTAAGACCTCTTTAGCCCTCCTCATGCCTGCATTCCTCCTGACCTCAGCACATACACACACACTTACTGTAGCTATGGTATCTATATTCTCTTGTGCCTGGAGTGAAAGAAATCAGATACTGATCTGATTTTTTTTGTGGTACTGGGGATTGAAATCAGGGCTTTGTGCATACTAGGCAAGCAGTCTATCACTGAGCTACATCCCCAGCCCACTGGTCTGATTTTGAGACAATTAAAGCAGGTTGAAGTTTTGTTTATATCTTAGAAAAAAAGTATTTCTTATAAATAGTGTTTAAGGACCTGTTTTGTGTTTCTGTTAGTAATCAGATACTCATCATGACAGGGGATAACATGAGCAAGGAATTATAGGAGATAGATAAAGTTTGAAGTCATGCACATTCCTTATCTTCACTTGATCTTAGCCAAAAGGCCAAGAAGCAATATATCCTTATTTTCAAGATAAATGCAGTACTAGAAATTTTATGCTTTATACTCAAAAGTTCCCAGTGAATTTCATAAAGTTTGAGGAACATTAAAATTAGGATATAAAGGAAAAATGAAAAAAGCATGACCTTACATTCCTCATAAAATAATCATGATATCTAAAATATACTGTAAAATAGTTTACATAAACAACCGAAAGTGCCATTCAAGCCACACTGTGGACACAACCATTTGTCTAATTAAGAAATCTTACACTATCAGTGGTCACCACGTGTTTTATTTTCCCACAGACCACTGTCCACAGTAGATCTCAAAAGTACTTTGGCTATCTCCAGCTTTGTTTGTTTGTTTGTTTTGTCTTTTTGAGACAGGGTCTCGCTGTACAGTTCAGGCTGGCCTTGAGCACTCTTTGTAGCCCAGGATGGTCTCAAACTCGTAATGATCCTCCTTCCTTGACTCCCAAGTGCTAGGATTACAGGTGTGTACCACCATGCCCAGCGTTTTTGGCTTTCATCAAGACAAGAGCCTTTATTTTTATTGTCGCTGATCCTAAAGGAAAAATGGGCTTTCACTGGTAATATTGATGGTTTATTAATAAGAATAAAAAGTATTATACATGTTGATTGTGCATTCTTGGTTGACCCTTTTAGTTGAGGGACTCCAATTCTTTTCTGAGTTCTTTATGTGTTTTAGATATTAGTCCTCTGTTTGAAGAATAGTTTCATTTTGCCCCTTTCTCTTCACTGATCTCTTCGCTGTTGGTTGTTTCCTTTCCTATGCAGAAGATTTCTAACTTGATATGATCCCGTTCAGTGATTCTCAACATTATTTTTGTGCCACTGGGGTTCTGTTCAGAGAATCTTTGCCTATGTTTTCAAGAGTTTTACCTGTTAAGTGTTTTTGTTTTAATATTTAGATCTTTGATCCATTTTTATTACAGTTTATTACATGGTGAGATATACTGGTCTAGACTCAATCAAGATACTTCTCAGAAGCACAAATGGGCAATAAATACCAAAGAAAATGTTCAACATAGCTGACCATTGGAAAAATGTAAATTAAAACAATGCTGAGATTCTATTCTGATACAGGAAGAATGTCCATCATCAAGAAATCAAATAATAGCAAATGCTGAGAGGGTGTGGAGGAAAAGAATTCTTCTACACTGTGGATGGGAGTGAAAAGTGATACACAGACTATGTAAATCAGTGTGGAAATTGTTCAAAACACTAAAAATAGAAATTCTATTTGACCCAGCTATTCCCCCGTAAGTATCCTTGTGAAAGAGTTAATTGTAACTTCTTCTTATTACGAGGATACATGTATGTCCATGTTTATAACAGCACCACTCATAATAGCTAAATCTTGGAAATGGTCTATATGCTCACCTACAGATGAATGGTTAGAGAAAATGTGGTATGCACAAGGAGGCACCACTCTGCGAAAAGGAAACATAAACACAAAGCTTTCATAAGTAAATATACGCACCTTGAGATCATCATGTTAAATGAAATAAAGCAGACACACAAGCTTAAATATTGTATGGTTTTTATTACATGAGAAACTTGAAAAAATATATATAGAGAAAAGTAAATAATAGGAAATATAGAGTTCTTTTCAAATGAATGTGAGGAGGAGATGGAGGAAGATAGTAGGGAAAGGAAAGGAGATGGAAAAATGAATTAAAAGTGAATAAAATGAAAACATATATGAATAAAAAATAAAATGTGCCATAATTGGAGTTGATGAAATTAGTATGTTCTATATAAATCTATGCCACAATTGGAATTGGTGATATTAGTGTCTTCTATGTAAATATATTCTTTGATGCACAATAGACTCATCTCCATTTTTACATAGACAAGATATAAAAGTCATGGTTGCTTATCAAACCTTTAAAAGTGGCAAAGTGGACTTGTCCTTAAATAGTCTGTTTGTTCTTGGACTAGAGGACTGTTGGTCATCTGACTTGACAGAAGTTTAGATAAATTATTCTACTAGAATAGGATCACATTTACCTTATGTTCTTTATGTAAAGATGTTTTTCAGAGCTTCAAAGAAGGCAAGGACATCAAACTTGTAGGACTGAATATGTGACTATTTTGTGAATTGACACATTATTGTAAGCATATTATAAACTTGGTAGCAAATTTTGGGGTGCATGTTATCTTTACCTACTTTGAACTCTTTGTGGTGTTCAAGATATACCAAAAAGAATCTAATAAATTTCAATAACCAACTTAACAACAAAGTAAGAAAATAAAAAAAAAACAAAATAATCTGGAATTCATTGTATTTTGGATACATAATATGTTAATTATAAATCTACTCATTTTGGAGGTAAAATGGGTCAATTCTATAACTCTGATTTTTTTATGTAACCAATAAAGGAATTTTTTCTCTGTTTCAATCATTTTTGTTTTACCTCCTATGTCTTCAGTATGCCCTCAGAACACAGCTGTATTAATGGATCCAATTGGTTGGAGGTCAGGGTTCTCATAATTTGTATCCTCCACAAGGCAAAGGAGAAAGTCTAGCTTTGTTTTAGACAAAAAGTGGACTTATATAATAAATGGCATTGTGTTGGGGAAGCTGTAACTATGGTTATAGAATTGCTCATTTTAGAGCCCCACGTCTGGTTTTCCTATATCAAAATGTGCATTTTTATTTTATATTACTATTGCTTTCACCAGGTGATTTACATTCAACAGTTAGCTTCTGTGTATGAGAACTTGATATGAAATACAGGTATGGATAGGCTTCCCTCACTTCTAGGGGAAGCTATGACAAAGATTAAAAAGTAATGTACTTTATGCCATCAGATTTTTCCCTGATTGACTCTTCACCTAGATTGCCATTTGCACCTTTTCACTTACTGCTGAAATAGATAAAATTATTTGAGGATTACATAACACCACTGAAATCATAAACAAGCAATTATAAAAATGAAATCACTTAGTTTACTGTGAATCAGTCCCTCAGCTTGGTAAATGTATATTCCCAATGACTACAACCAGTATCATCTCTAATGATAAACCTCCAGAGCGGGTTAGCTGCTCAGCTACTTTGGGTCCCAGCTAAGGTGAAAAGTTTTAGCACTTCCTATTTAAAAAAGGGAAAAAGTCGAAAAGCTCAATAGAAAATGTGTAAAAGATATGAATAGATAAGTGACAGAAAAATAAATGCAAATGGCCCTTTAACATATGAAAAAACACTCATCCTCACGATAATAAAATGAATGCAAATTAAAACTGTACTAACCTACTATTTTTCACATATCAGACTGACAAGAAAAATAAAATTTTAATTCTGTCAGTGAGGCCATGAAGAAGCCGTCACATACTGTTGGTTGGAAAGATGAAATAGCATAACACATACGGGGAAGTTGGCAACTGTATATTATGTATGTGTATATAGACAGATAGAGATGCCTGTGTGTGTATATATCTATATCTGTGTAATGATGCAGAGTGATCTCCAGGATAAATTGAGGGAAAATGCAAAATATAGAACAGTTTATAGAATGCTAATTTTGTGTGAGAAACTGGACATATGTATATACTTGCATACTTACTTGCTTAGATCTTCAAAAAGAAGAAAGTATTGAGGAAAATAAAAACTAATAAAAATAATTGTCTATAGGTAAAGGTTAGAAAAACAAGGAAAGGGATAGCCATAGAAGCAGACATCTATAAGTGTACCTTACTACATAGCTTTTAATTCGATAATACGTACATGATCAGGATTCTTTTTAAAAAAACAAAGAATTCCTAATAACTAAAAGCAAACTGAAACAAATGAATTGAACCATTTAACATGTTGCTATCTGAATTACACATGGAAATGAGTCAGTGTAACTGACATTTACATAATGTTTTGTTTGTCTACCCCTTGTGAAACCTAATTTAGTGGGAATCTATCAAAGATAGGTTAAACTACATTTGTTTGACTTATTGTTAATTATAGTCCCGGTCTTGTTACTTTGAAACTACTAGAAGGTAGAAATATAGAGCAAATGAACAATTATGTTATTATCTCGTATCATGAGGAATCAAGCAATAAAATGGCAATTGTAAAATCAAAGAAGTTAGCAAAAAAAAAAACCCTGATCCAAAATATTAGCGTGAACTGTTGGTTTGTTTCCATGCTTTGATAGATATTATTTTGTAGCTCTAAGAAAAAGTCATGGAAAAAGAGCAATGGAAAAAATATATGTAAAGCACCTATAACAATGAGGTTAATGTTTTTCAATAAGACTTCCCATGTAAAAGGAATCAGCGTTCCTTGAAAAATAGTAATTCCAAATCTTCATCAGTAAATGTATAGACTGGTCATGGAATAACTTGTCTCAAAAAGCAAAAGCGCACTCAAAGATTCAAAGTATCATCTCAGAAGAATATAGAAGATTTTGAAGAAGTCTTCTGGCCTAAGATGAGACAAACCAAGTGTCAAGAAAAGAAAGCAGGGAGGGCGCTAACGTTGAAGCAAATCAAATACATGCAAATGTACAAATTCATAATCTACCAATTCCATTTAAAACAATCTCCTTGGTTTCCATTAGAAGTTGGTAACATATAAACTCATTCTTTTAACCTTCCTAACTAAAGAGAAACAGTCAAACATTTTGGCTGCATTTTTCTCTACCTATTATAGCTCAGAGTAGTCAAATGATCCACATGGTGAAATTCTTACTTACAGAAAGAATTCAGCTAATAAATGCAGAAGAAAAAATAGGACTGAAAAGTTGTTTGGTTTTGTTTTTTGTTTTTATTCACAGGGAAATAATGGAGCTACATCTTGATCATCATAAACGTCAGATCTTTCGGGAAAACTGTATGAGCCTGGAGACTTGTGTACAGCCAAAACTCCTGAATCTACTGTACAATGTTATCACTGAAAATGGGAAACCCAATAATAGGACGTGATTGGATGCACAGAGCATCACTTTTCCCTTTCCTCCAAAATTAAATTTGGATCTAATTAAATCTCTAAATCTCACCACTGATTTACAGGAGTTAGGAAGCAGGGAATATTTCTCAAACTTTATTATTCTCCCATTAGGATGGCTTTTTTAAAAGAATTTTGTCCTAATTATCTGAAGCATAAAATTTATTTTTATTTTAAAGAGAATAAAAAAATTGATACAGAGTTTCAAAACAAGATAATAGGAAATTAACAAGGTTATTACATGGCATACTGTTATCTTCAAAGTGGTTGCTCAGATTACCAGATATAGACATGTAAAATGGATTAAACAACATAAGCACTAAATGTTCCTTTCAATAAAATAATAGAAATTAATAGTTCAATTGCTTAGCTATTGTGTGTGTGTGTGTGTGTGTGTGTGTGTGTGCACGTGTTTTTTTTTCCCCCTTCCTTCTTTTCTCCTTTCATCCATCCCAGTTATTTTTCCTTTGGGGCAGTTTTCTTCTCTTTCACAATATCTATTTACCTTTTAGATCTTATTTACTTTTTCAGGTTCTTAAATTAGGGAGACAATATGATGTTTATACATGAGAGTCTGATTTACTTCACTTATGAGTGGGGTCTTTAGTTGCATCCATCTTCCTGTAAAAGCCTTGAGTTTGTCTTTTTTTTATTGCTGAGTAATATAAAATTGTAATACCCTTTCTATTCCATACACATAGCCTTTGTACTATGGCCCTTTGGATTTTTCCTTTTGGGGAAACATATATCACTCTCACTGAAAAAGACTGAGTTAGAAGGACAAGTTAAATGACATCACAAAATTTCTTTCAACTCAATATATAACTAGAAACTGGTTTTCTCAATAAATCAATAAAAGGAAAACCAAAAAATCAGGGATACTGATTAAAAGATTCAAGACACTCAAGAATATATCATCAAAAACAATATAGTCATACAGTAAGTTTTATAAATTCACAATTCAAACAAATGAACTATAATGATTGAGGAAATTTGAGTTTGGACAGAGTATTAGATGATATTGAGAAACTGTAATTTCTGTGAAGTGTGATAGTGAATTAATGGAATATGGAAAAATGTCATACACAATAGAGATGCATCTCTGACTTTTTAAAGACAAAATGGCATGACATGAAATTTGCTTCATCAAACTCTAGAAAATTAAGTGCAACGGGAAATAAATCAAAAATATAGGAAAAATATTGATAATGCTGTGAAACAGAGTGGTGGGTAAAGGAGAGGTCAGTAAAATTTTCTACTTTTTTGTGTATTTGAAAATATCCATAACAAAAAACTTTAAAGAGTGCAATAACTGGCATCTTGCACTTTTCTATATAATCCCATAATCATGATTCATTTAAACTATAAAGAATTGCATGACTATAAAAATTGTGAGCCAACTGTGTTAAAACAAACTATCTCTGTGTGGTAGAAAAATAAAATACTAAAAAATCTATCGTTCTTGGCAAATATATTGATGAGATGCATATTAATTGAATTCCAAAGACGAAAAATATATGTTTTTGCATTTCTGGTCACACGAACAAACCTAGATTCATCACTTCATTGATTCCTAAAGAATGATGGATTTTAAATAGATTTTGTAATCACTTTCCTCATCCTTAATTTTCTCAATCTTTTGATTGTATTTTCATTGAGGAAAACTAATCAAACTAAAACATTGAGAATGGTGATATGTCCTAAGTTTGGCTCAGAATTGCCATGGCCTCTGGTCAAATTTGCTAGCCAAATAATGTTTCACCTTCACTATTGATAAAGTAGTTGGCAGGGAAAACATTCCACTCAATTCAAACATATTGGTTTCCACATCAGATGCCAAAAAAAATTCTCTGAGTACTCTCACGATAGAATTAAGTAATAGTATTGCTAATATGTTATGCAGACCTAAGTTGTTGATTCAATAAAGAAGAAGGAGAATTGATGTTTGGCATAATATGATTTCTCAATAGAATTAATATTTGGCATGGGTCAGTGTAGTTAAATGCCGAGGCCTTGTCAAGTCAAAGATGAAACAAGAATGTTACTTATGCTTTCTATTTTCATTCAATAACATTTAGCTTTTGCCATTTTTTCTTTTAAAAGAACAAGAAATGTCATTAAAAAATGAGTCCTATAAAATGTTGGTTATTGTTGATGGTGGGGCTGTCATTTTACAGCAATCTGTAGGTATCACTCAAAGATTTCATAGTAACATTAGAAAATTTTGATTACAGAATTTTCTTACCTGAAAGTAAATTGGATATCACAAGTGAGGAGTGACTTTAATATATTTCAGGATCTATTAAGAAAAAAAAATTTATTAATAAGCCAAGAATCTTTTTAAAACCTTTGTATAACCAAGAGAGACTTGGCAAAATGAAAAACATGTTCAATTCTGTTAAATTCTATCCCTATTTTATAGATTTTTCTTTCACATTTGTAGTTTAGTTATATTCTATTATAGTAAGAAAGTAGTTGTGAATTCTTACAGAACATTTTATCGAAACAATTTCATATTACTTCATGAAATTATTACCATTTCCATTATTTCCTTTTATTATAATAACTTTTGACAAAATTTGAATACCAAGAAAGATGTAGTAAAACCATGTTGTAAATTAAATAATACTTTTAAGCAATGGTATTTAGAATAATTGGCTTTGAGTTTTTTGGAAAAATTTATCTCAAAATATTTAATCCTGATTCACTCTTACTTGTGAAGAGAATTTATAACTAATAGGATAAATGGATACTTTTAATAGAGAAGTCACATAAAAATTATCAACGAAGAATTCCATGTATTTTTAACTATATTCAGCCCCCCTCGCTCAACTAACTAAAAAATTAGTTTGTATAAATATTTATGAGGCATCCTTTCTTAAGAAGTTAATGAAGAAAAGGTATGAGTGTATGTATCAGTGTGTGTGTGAATGTGTTTGGTACTGAAAATCGAATCCAGGGCTTCACACATGCTAGTTAATTGTACTGCCACCAAGCTACATCTCCAGCCCTTCTCATTCATTCTAAGGGAGAGACCTGCTAAGATGTTCGGGAAATTCTCCTGCCCCTACTTCCCCAGAAGCTGGTATTACAGAGGTGCACAACCATGCTTATCTCAGATATACGACTTGTAAACATCTTCTCATAGTCTGTGGTTCGCCTTATGCTGTGGAAAGTCTTTTGATGAACAAATTTTTGAAATTATTATGAAATTCAATTTTTCTATGATTTTTTCACCGCCTGAGCCACTTATATTTATCCAGGAAATCCAACATCATGAATGTTTCCCTTTATGTTTTTTAAGCTTTTCCATAGATTTAGATCTAATATTCAAGATTTTGATTTTCTGAATATATAGAAAACTCCAAAAACTCAACAACAATAACAGCATAACCAACTAAAAAAATAGGAAAAGGTTTTGAATAGAAATTTCTCCAGAGTTGTATAAATAGCTAATAAACACACAAAAAGCATTTCAACATCAATTTTGATTAGGAAAGTGCAAATCAAATCTACAATGAGATAACATCTCATACACATTAACATCACACTATTTAAAAAAGAAAATAACAAGTGTTGACAGAAATGTGGAGAAACTGAAACATTAGTGGTGTCACGTGTTGTGATTTTGGTGGGTCTATCACCCAGCTTTTCCATCACAGGAACAAAATATCTAATGCCTGCCACTCAAAGGTGGTGAGATTTATTTTGGTTCACAGTTTCAGAAGTTGCAGTTCATAACTGGACCACACAAATGTAGGAACATCAGGAAGAAGCACTGTGGTGGAGCATAGCTTTGCTCTTTATGGTTTTGGGGGAGCACAACGAGGAAGTGATATCACAAGGGGATGCACCCTTCACAGGCACAGGCTCAGTGACCCACCTTCTCCACCACTAAAGGTGCCTCACATCCTAACAGCACATTCGGGCAGTGTCCATTTGATCTAATCACTGCTTCAAGAGTTTCATAATCCAATTGAATTGGTAATTAAGATCAATTGACACAGTGGGAATATAAAATGTACAACTTCCATGGAATACAATAGCACTGTTTCTCAAAAAAATTAAACACAAGATTACTATATGATCTAACATTTGCACATAGGGTGTAAACCTAAAGACTTGAAAACACAGGTAAAAAATATTACTCAATGTGTTATGCATTCATAAGGTCCTTGGTTCAATCCTGGCACCACCAAACAAAAAACAAATATAAACCAAACCTAACAAACCAAAAATAAAAGAATTAAAAGCAGAGCCTGGAAGAAATGTTGGTATACTGAGTTCACAGGTGTTCTCTTAGTTATTTTTCTCACTACTGAGACAAAATACCTGACACCAAGAAGGAAAGGTTTAATGTGGCTCACAGTTTGTAGAGGTTTCAGTTCATAGTTGGCTGGCTCCATGGCAGAGGAGAAACAGTTCATGGTGGGCAGAAGGCAGGAATGTAGCGAGGAAGTAAGAAGCAAGAGTCAAATGAAGTAGTGAGGAAGAAGCAGCAACAATCAACAGCAGCCCTCTTTCTGTCCCTTATCTTCTATCCAGGCTACACACCCTTATGTTGGTAGCACTCACACCAGGGTGGGCATTCCCATTATCCATACCAAGAACTATGCCAAATCAATCAGCAGACTAATTTAGTAGTCACACACCTTTAATCCCTTAATCCAGCACCACACACTTAATCCCAGCATCACACACTATAAATCCAGCCACCTCTGAGAAACCCCACTTATGACTGCATGAGGCTTGAGGGGGGCATCTTGACACAAGCCATAACAGATGTATTATTCAGAATAACCAATACTTGGAAAGAACCCAAGTGTTCATTAGAAGATGAATAAAGAAGCAAAGTGGAATATTAATAATGGAATAAAAAATGGGACATGTTTCAGACTTTAAAAGGAACACATATCTACAATGTACAGTACAACATTAATATGGATAAACTTTAATGACACTATGCTAAGTGAAATAAGTCAGTTATAAAGAGAGAAATACTGCATGATTACATTCACATGAAGTGCTGAGAGTAGTTGCCATACTTGAGATAAAAAAATAATGAATTAGGGTAGCCAGCATTGAAGGAAGGGAGGAACGGGAGTTATTCTTTAATGTGTATGGAATTTTAATGGTACAAAATGAAAAGAATATGAAGATAGATGGTAGTGATGTAATATATGTAGTGCTGCTGAACTGCATACTTAAAAATAGTTAAAATATTAAATTTTATGTTATATGTATTTTTCCACAATAAAAAAAAAATTGGGGTAGAGAAGAACATATAGATGTTATCAACCAGAACTGTAACTGTAGCTTAGAAGACTGGCCAAAGAGAAATGTTTTCACCTGGGGTTTGTTGAAGGAGTGAGTTTTTGACAGTAGGGTATAGATGCAGAATGGCAAGAAGTCATTTGGGCTGGGGACGCAAAACTCTAAAAATGCATGAAGGCACAAAAGTGAACGTACCTGGCCTGTTTATGGAAGAGTGAACAGTCCTGGGTGTCTGCAGCATAACATTTATGAGGAGCCAACCTTAGAAAGCCCGCTTATAGAAAGATTACTAAAGACCCTAACAGTGTTTTAGAAATTTTTATTTAAGAAATAGAAGCCTATTGAATATTGGAGTGTAGCGATTAAACCTGAAGCTTAAGAACGAAAGGGGAGGACTGCAGAGGAAATAAGTAAAGGCAGTCACCCTCTCTGGGCCTCATCTTTCACATCCGTATCTGCCTCTTGGGTTATGGCAGCAATAGCATTGGTGGGTGAATGTGAAAGCTCCTTGCAAACTACAAAGTACAATTAAGACACCAGAATTCCTTGAATATTCATTATTTGCCATCTACACAATGGCTTATACATTTCATATTTTCATTCAGAATTATGTACAAAGGAGTATATTTTTGTTTAAACTTTTTCAGTTACATTTATATTCACAGAACTCAGTTGTCCCTACATGTATGATAGCTATATGGTACCTTAACGGAGTTAGAGTAACGTGGCACCCAAACCAAACACAAAATCAATCCTTTGCTCTTTGGAAGCTTTCCACTAAGCTGCAAAGCAAGACTGTGCACATGAAGTACATTAACCTGGGGGCAATACAGATCCACTGAAGAAGGTGTATATCTTGAGGTAATGCAAAGCAGAAAATAGCCAGGTGGCTGTGGGTTTTAAATGAAAATATTTAGGAGATGGATTACTATCAGTCCAAATTGTGAATAGGGTGGGAGGCATGGAGTCCCAGAGAAAGGGAAAGCTGGTACTTAGAGCATTTCTTACAGTCTATTTATTCAGGTAATGGCCATGCTAATGAAGATGAGGTTATCCATAATCACTGATGTCTTTCAGCAGTTCTTGAATAGGTTGTATGCAGATATCACTCCAGGAGCTCTAACCCTTCACCAGGAGCTTCTGACTCAGGAAGTCTAAGACACACACTCAGGCCTATGTGTCCTTTTACCCCACCCAGGTGATGTGCTCCTGTTACTGGCTAGCTAGCATGGCAACAATGATTCCCAAAGTTGTTTGCTTATTAAAATTATTTGGGGATTTAGAGATTCCAAAAGCCAACCCACACCTCAAAGCAACAAAGTCATCATACATGAAGGAAAGAGATGAGGGTACAATCATCAATATTTCTTCAAACTCTTCAGGTGGTTCCAATACATAAACAAATTTGGAAACTGCGATTTTCCCTCTCCTGCAGTTTACTCCATAGAAGGAAGCGGAACTCAGTGGGTATAGAAAAAAGGCACTCAAAAACACTTACAAGATACTTAATGTGAAAGCCAAAGGAGCTTCCATTTAAAAAGGAACGAATATCAGGAGCCCACAGTTGTTACTTTGCCCCATGTTGCTTCCTTTCATCTCTGTATCTTGGCTCCTCTCACTCCTGAAAATATTTAGTCCCTTCTTCCTTTACGTATTCTCTATTGCTAGTACTCTCAAAATCCCTGGGAGCTTTCCTCTTAGGGAGATATTATCATTCCTGCTTTTCCTTTAGGAGAATAATCGGCAGGAGAACATAGAACAAGGGAAAGGAGTTGTAGGGCACATTCAGACTTAGGTGATTTTCAGTACATAAGAAAATAATACATCATTTAATAAAAACAAATTTTCCATGGATTACGTAAGCAGCTGCTGTTACAGAGAAGCCAGATTTTAGTCAATTTCATGTGAGACTAGCTGCTAAATCTACACCACCACACTGATGAGTTTTTATGTTAATATAGCTTACATTTCTGGTTTTGCCTATTGCTTTTGGAATTGGAAAGTTTTACAGGGTTGGTTTCTTGAAGAAAAGAGTTCTTAGAACAAAATCGTGTTTTCCATGATTATTTTGGGAGACTATTTCTTTGGTGATTTGATTTCCTCCGAAGTGATGAGTAACCAAATTCAGGGTCAGGAGGACTCAAAGCCTAATTAATTCTCTGAGAGACATAGAACATGTGTGATGGAGTTTTCAAATCTTTCATGACCCCTAGTTTTGTAATCCTGATGGTCTAATGTAAGTGAAATACTCCCAATCATGTGTCAAGGATGTAAAAAATACCTCACCCTGCCATCCTTCCCCATTTCTGGTTTATCTTTATGTTCCTCCATCATCCTTTGAGGTGTGAATACCCTAGGACTTGAGGTAGAATTCAGTAGGTTAACTCTACACTGAGAGTTCAGATTATCTCTAGAGTGCTCGCCTCATACTTTAATATTCCCAGAAATAGTTTGGGAACCTAAGTTAAAGCAAGACACCACTAAGACAATAAATGTTTTCCCACTGGGAATTGGTGGAGGTACCGCATCTCTACCTGTGTTCTCCCTATGGAGGTACCGCATCTCTACCTGTGTTCTCCCTATGGAGGTTAGAACACTGCAGGATGTGAAGCTCTTGGAATATCAGAATAAAGGAGACTGGCAGTAAGTGGACAGAAAGAAACGCAGTCGGTCACACTAGATTACATAGGACATGCTGGTCCCACCGCCCTTGAGGGATTACAGTCACACAGTGTGAAATGTGAACTCCAAGGGAGATAGTCTTGCAGCATAAGGGAAATCCTCCATCTGCAGGATTCAGAAGTCAATAGAAGGAAGACTCAAAATCAGCATGTGGCCATGAAAAAGAGATTCTGATACTGCTAGCTCAAAGCACAAAGAAAGGCTGGTTTTTACTACAAAAAAGGAACAAATGTGGACTCCTGAGGTTCAGGGATAACAACTGCAAGCTTGGCGTTTTGTGGAAGCAGGGTGGGGGTGTTTTGAGCATCCTGCACTAGCTGGTCTTTTCCAGTAACCTTGCAAATTTTGTGGAGTGCAGCGCTTGTCATTTGAAGGAGGAAGGTGCAGTTTTTGCAGTGGCCCAACCCACTAGCAAGCCAGTCAAGATGTATATTGTATTCCCCAAAATAGGAGACAGTTATAGTACAAAATCACAGGATTAAAAAGAATCTTAAATATTGTTTAGTACAGGCACAGCTGAGGTCAGAGTTGAGGTCAGAGTTAGAGGCTAGCCTAAGTTCCTTCGTTCATTCATTCATTCATTCATTCATTCAAAAACCCTCTCATTATTCATTCAACAAATATAAGAGGAACTCCTAAAAATGGCACTCCTGATGTCATTTTGTTCTTATTATCTAACTGAAGCACTCTACTAGGCACAAAAACTTAACTGGTACGTTTGGCTGCTACCAAGCTGATTTGAGCTCATTGTCTCTATTTATAATGATTCAGAGAATAAAAAAGATAGATAAAATGGCAAGTAGCGCTTTTTCACAGTGGTATACTTGGAGCGCTTTTGCCACCACTGGCACAGCGTGGAGGCTACATTGTCAAACCAATGAAGAAAACTAAGATTAACTGATATTCTGGGAGTGCAGCAGCCCAAGAAAGCACAGTATTAGAGAAGACTGAGTCCTGGAACAAATAGAGTTACAAGAAGTTATATTTGTGGAGCAATGACCTGTGAGCAAGCCTCTGATGGTAGAGATGATGGCATAATAAGATTCCTTTTAGAAGTTCTGATGGTTAGAAAAATAGGTCAAGGGAACCAGGTTATCCTGTAGGAACAGAAGATGCCAGTATTTAGACATCTTCTGTTGAATGTCAATAGCTTCCAGGGGAAAGAATAAAATGAGAAAGTAACAAGACAAATAAATAGTTTACTTATAAGGTAAGAAAAATCAAGCCTAGAGCAGACTTGCTTACAACATTGGACCCAAGACAACAAATAATATCTGTAGCGCTTTAAATAATGAAATAGTATATACAAATGATCTCTATCCAGTGAAGTTTTCCTTTGTGTATAAAGACAATAGAAAGAAATCATGAATAGCATTACACATCCTAATACTGGGTGAAAAATTATGAGTTTAGGGAAACAGGATACCACAAGTAGTTTACTCTAGGTATCTCATTTACTATCTTTGTAGCATAATTGTACTAAAAGTTATTCCTCACTTATCTGAAATCCAAGCAAATGTCCTGTGTTTTATCTGATCATCCTATTTCAAGTTCTCTCCTTCCTCTTACCACTTCATTTCACGTAGGGGGTTTCTCAAGCACACTTAGCAAGACTGACTTAAACTTTTGGAATTAAAAGTGAGGTATGGGGAAATTTGTTTGTGAGCAAATTTTGCTTTAATTCTCCTGTGAAATAGTAGACACGGATTCCACTTGGGGGTAAATAGGGAAAGAACAGAGGGAAACGCTCAGGCAAAGGTCTTATTATTACCTTTTTAAAAATCCTGTGTCATAACTTTTTGTTTCTTATCATGGGAAATTTCTTTGTAAGAAAAATAGTTTTGGGGAAGAAAAATTCCTTTAAACTTTGTCCTTTAGTGCACTATAAAGCTTATTTCAGAACAAGTGATGGTGGCACATAATTTGAATAACATGTATATACTTTGCCAATTATTAAATAAATTATTCACAGTCGCTGGTGATGACTTGGTCTATGTTTCTCACTTAGCACCAGCATTCAGTGAGAAACAAACCAAATGCTTTTTAAAAAACATAACCCTAAAATATGTAATTTTTTAAAAAGCAATAATTTCAGATTGAAAGCACTGGAAGAAAAATAATTTTATTTTTAAAGCAGCAAATAGGTGAGAGTATTTCAGATCAGAGTTTACTAAGGTTTTAGAGAGAGATTCTTAGAGGGATTCTTCAGCCAGAACTTGAAATGTCACAGTCACAATAGTACCCTAAGTCCCAGATCTTTGTTGTATGTTTGTGGATATTGTTCTTGAGGGATTCTGTATGTAAATCAATTACCAACATATAACAAATTAGGCAAAATACATGTCTCCTGCATGTGGGAAAGTAATGAATCCTTCACTTATAAGCAGGAAGCTGCTTCACTTATAAGCAGAATAACTTTCTGATTGTTTTATTTACCAAGATTCTCCCACATGATATGACTGCCTTTGAGTGAGCAAGTGACTTCAGGGGTACATACCTTTTAAATTTGATGTATTCGACATGGATCTTTTGAAATTTCCTTTATTTTGAAACCTGCTCTTTCCCTAGGTTTTCTCATTGCAGTGAATAGCCATCCTCTACCAAGCTGCTTAAATAACATGATCTCGGTCAACCTTTATTCTCCTTGCCTCTTACATACCCATCTTTGAATAAGTCTTATAAATTCTGTCGCCTGATGGTATATTTGATCATCTCAGCTGCCATATTTCACACCTAAACTGCAACGATAACATCCTACACACTCATTCTCTCTCCGTTTTTGCTCCTCTCTTATCCCTTTTCCATAGAGCCCCCTGAATGAAGTTTTATAAATATAAATCAGATGTTACTTTGTTGCATAAAACTCTTCCAGGGCCTCCTTTTTTAAAGACTACAGTGCAATCCAATCTTCTACCAGTCCTGTATCATCCTGTATCATCTAACGTCCTTTATCATCTAAAGTACCTCTCTGATCTCACGTCCTTGCATCCTGATGCACTCTTTCCTGGTCACATGAGTCTTTTTCTTTACCTTCACGTACAATACATCTGGCCCTTTTCCTCCCAATACCTTTGCACTTACCCTCTTCTAGGTTTAATATGCATTTCTCCAGACTTTTCAATGATTGCTTACCCTAACTTTTATCTCAAATGTCACTCTCTAAGGTCATTTCTAACTAGCTATCCTAAATTTCATCTTCACCTTTCTCTTCCCCACCCTGACTCATCAAAGGTTTCCTCACAGACTTCAACAATGATCTTTAATCTTTGTTTTACTTTTTTCTGCTTTACTTATCACTGTATTTTCAATGCTTTTCACACCCTATGCCACAAAATGGTTGATAAGAAAATACTAAGTATGTAATCTCTTTAATGTCTCCTACACGGTCCTGCAAACTATAAACTCTGAGGAAGAGTAGCATTGCTGACTACCACAGTGATGGTTAAAATAGTAACATGCAAATCGAGATAATCTTATTCCTATACATGTGATATTATTAAATATAAGACTTCCCAGGTAACTCTGGAATTCATGTTCACTTTTGGGGGGAATCATGGCCATGTAACATTTTTATCCTCTACTGGGAGAAAAATCTGGGAGCTGTCAACATCCATTGTCAGCACATTTGGACAGAGAAGATCTCTAAAGACCTTATCTAGGATTGGAGCTCTTATTCTCACTGTGGGTTCAGCAGCCACTGAACTGTATTTTATAAACTTCATGAACCCATGAGGCATTTTTTATAATATGTTTGGCCACAAACTTAAAGTTTTGCTGTTTTGTAGATTTATACATAATAGATCCTAATTGGAATATTGATTTTTAGGTCTTAATAACTATTTATTTTGTATGTAATAAAGCATTATCATAAAGAACTGAAACTTAAATAGCAATATCTAAATAAATTACAGAGGCCATTTTATGGTTTCAGATCATTTTATTACATTTACCACCCATTAGTTGACAAAATATTTCATTTCATAGATGCTATACCTAGAGAATAAAATAGGCTGTCGCCTATGTGTGATTTTGACTACAATTATAATTTAGTTTTAGAGTCCACATATTTAATAAAGAAAATTACACATATTTAGCATATTCTATGCTATTTTAATTAATTATACAGATATTCATTAAATACTACTTGAACCACTATCATGTCTCAAGTCCCAGGTTGGATGTAAGGGATTCAGTGTTAAGTAAGAACGATGCTATCAGCTGAAACCTCTAGTCTAGTACGGAGAATACTCAGTGCTACATGATTTTATGCAATCTTCTTCATTTATAAAATTGCAGGATATAGTGTACTGCATGGGGAGGTGCAAAGGTTGTCAGTGAAGATTTCTTGGAAGAAGTGATAAGGAAGATAGAAAAAAGGGGTTTATAGATCTATTAAGGCAAATTGTAGGGTAAATGCTTCCAAGCAGAGAGAAGAGTATGTGTATGTCAGAGGCAAAACAAAGTATAGGTAGAGGAACAAAAAGGAATATACAGAAATATAGCATAAAAGGAATAAGTTTCAAATATATATTTATATAGTGAATTTATATATATATATGTATCTATATAGTGAACAGTTCAAGATCTCATGTGCTCCTCAAAGAATATTTGAATTGAGTAGCAATAATACGATCAAATTTATGCTTGAGCAGGTCTTCTCTGGATGCATTGTGGCAAATGGATGATGGGAGGGCGAGAAGACACTAGGTGAGGAAGTTGCCAAAAATAAAACCACTTTTAGTCAAAAATATAATGGGATAAATTAAAAATATAAATGCAATGACAACTCCAGACAGATGGTAAGGTTCACAGAGCCAAACTTGGATTAAAATGCATAAAAAACATAAAATGTGATCTAATCAAATGCAAGATGCATGCTAAATTCATGTTCCACTGAAATTTAAGATGCTTAAATAAGGAAATAGAAAAGTAGAGCAAGTGAACCACATTAGCACCATACTCAACCCATGCAGACATTCGAAGCACATTTCCTCCAACATGAAGATCAAAACGGTCACAGCTGCTGATCCCTGATAGCGGGGATAGTGGTGGCTGAGTGTCCACAGCATGTCTGTACTAGCACGAATGCAGCATTAACTCCCTATTCCATATGATCTATAAAACTCATTATAACCCTTTGACCTACAGAAATCTGAGGGTAAAACTGTTTGACAGGGGCTGGGGATTTAGCTCAGCGGCAAAGCACCTGCCTGGCAAGTGCAAGGTCGTGAGTTCGGTTCCTGGTACCGGAGAAAAACCAAAAAATAAAAAAAAAACTGTTTGACACCAGGCAATTATTTAAGCAGGTTACATTATCCACATTTTTACTTTCTTTTTTTCATTTTAGAGATAAAAGAATGAAAACATATTAACAAACACATGCATTGTTAACAACATTATCAACTATACAGACCTTCGCCTTGAATACTGAAGACATGGTGTCAGGATGTCCTGATTCTAAACATATATAATTTATTATTTCCTTCAGATATTTGCAGCTGCTTATCCGGAACTTACTCATACTGAGACGACTGTTTTGACTATTTCCTTTTCCCAGTTTGTTCAACTTCGTCTAAAGAAAGGGGAAATACTTCAAATATACCACCAAACCTGCACAGACAGGCAGGGCGAGCTTCTAACAGTATGATTTGAAATAAATTGTTAAGTACATGTTCAGTTCCAGATTTTACTGCAGAAAATAACTTTGAACATTTTGGGGCAAGAATTAAGAAATATTATAGAATTTCTTTCCCACATTTGAAATTTTAATTTCATAGTATTTTCGGTCCTCTGTGCTGAAACGAAGACCAGATAATATTTTAGCAAAAAAGGTGTTTTGTTTTCACGCTTTCATCATGCAAAAATAACTCAACTAATTTAGCCCTAACTTTCAAAAAATATTCAGTTTTATGCAGAAATCAACTATGTAGTGCTCAGGCCAAAAGGAATATTTATCAGAAAACTTTGAAGCAAAGATTTTTATAAAAATATACTCTTCCATAAAGTTTTATTTTCAGTCATCTTTGACATAATGTAAATGAATTACTGTATTATTGCCTGAAAGTTATCTCTATTCCTTGATCTGCCAGATTTTTTAAAAGACTTCTGGTATAAATTTTAATCATTTTAGATTATAAACCTCTACGTTCAAGTTTAAATACTGTAATTTTGTAATAGTTGTGAAAATAATAGCACCTTACATTTATATGGGGCTTCCAAAATGCCAGAGACCATGCTAAATACTATGTTTAAAAAAATTGTTTTAATTATAATTTTATCTTTGTTGTTTGTGAATTTTTTTGAGATTAGGTCAATCTTGAGGGGGACCTATAATTGTTATTATCAATTTTTAAAAACATCTAACATCAAAAGGATTAAATAATTTATAAACACTAAATTATATTATTTATGGTAGCTTAGTATTGGCAAAAAGTATCAGCCCAATTATCATAATATATAATTTTAGTTATTAGGATACATTGGCCAAATTCCAAGCCCAGCAGTAACCATTCTAAAGACTTTGGATCAGCACAGAATATATATTTTATCCAATTCCCAGTGAGATTTTTACTTAACCAGCCAAATGGAGTATCTCTTTGACTTGCATTTTTTGAGATGCTGATATTAGAGACCTCAAGATGAGTGATAAGTGAATTTTTACTTTCAAGGACTTAGATCCCATACATACAATTCAATCAACAAAGCAAATTAAAAAGTTACAAAAGTGTATACAGTTTGTAACTAAAAAAAATTCTGTTAAACCAATTGGAAATAAAGAAGAAAGCAAACTACCTGCTGTGAGCTGCGTTTTATAGACTACTTGACCTGCTCTCACAGTTACACTGACTTGAGTCCGTTGCACACTTCATCTTGGTCAATTTGGTCTTGCCACCCTTGAGACGTCTGCATATGTTTCTTAAGAATCTGGCCTGAGAGACTTTGTGTCCACCCTTACTTGTATTTGAACATTCTGGGCAACAATGTGTCTGGCCAGCTCCTCTCATCTTTCAGGCTCAGCTGTGATGTCACCTGTCATGGGGATCTTTCATCACCATTCTCCTAATGTGGTTCTTCCTTCATTACCGTCCGACCTGAAATCTCATTTGTGTTTTTCACAATACTTTAAATAACAGGATAATACAATATTGTAATAATTTCTATGTTGGGCATTTTTGCTATGAGAAATTTTGCTGTGAGGTTAATTAGGCATTCATCACAGATAAGTAATTAGATTTAAAGGCATTGAAGCCTTGATTAGGGATCATGTGCCAATAAAGTTAGATGTGTCAATTACTTCTCAGGCACCCCTGTAGAAGTTAGTCCCGACATTAGACTGAGGTGTGAATTGGAAAGCAAATGAGTGATCACTTTACCTGGTCCCAAAAGGTGGGGCGGAGTAGATAACCTGTTTTCCAAAAGTTTTCCAAAGATTCTTCTGATCCCTGACACCATCTGTGTGTGGTCATGTCTTGACAACATCGCTGTAAGATCAAATCTAATTGCTGTTACAATAGTTCTATTGATTGATAGCTCAGTGCTTCAAAAGCACATATTGATTTATTTGTTTGTTTGTTGAGATAGGTTCTCACTACATAGTTTAGGCTGGCCTTAAACTCATTATGTAGCTCAGCTGGCTTTAAAATTGCAGTGATTCCTCTGCCTCAGCCTCCTGAGTGCTGGGATTAGGGACATGGGCCACCACACCTTGAAAAATTGATTTTAGATGCATGAAATCTTTATGTTCTTCTAGAATTTAACCAAAGTAAGCCTTCTCATAACTTGTAACTCACTAATTCTGATTGAAGCCATCATGTTTCCACTCACCTAGGTCCTTCATTTCAGGGGACAGCACTTATTCAAAGACATCTATCACCTTCCCCATGACTTCTTCTACGCTTTCAGTTATATATTCACTTTTTTGTATTGTTCCACCTAAACAGCAAATGCTTGTGTAACTACTGAATTTTGGACACAAGGCTATGCAGGAAATAAAGTGATACTCATTTTCTTCAGCATCCCAAAATTTTATACCTCTTTGCAATTTGTCTTATGTACACTATTTTGAGAACATATTATACCTTCACGTAGACAATGCATATGTTTGTATTTTAGCTCATTACCTTGAGCACCTCGCACACCAGCATTACTTAACTTGTCATTCTTAAATCTTTATTAACGTTTTGCCATATTTGAATACAAATTCCATAGTCTTGATATTTTTTCTTAAACTCTTCCACTTTTTTACCTAAATATTTTTTGTAAAGAAGTTGTGATGTCTTTGCCATTAATACCAGTATCACTTTCTTTACACGGAAAAAAAAAACCTAAAATAAATTCAGTGAACGCATACTGTTACAATTCAAAATAAAAATTAATTCCATGTACCAATAAATATGATTGATACTTTATATGAGTTTCAAAAATATTCATGAGTGAACAGAGTAGAACTATTTTCACTATTCACTGATTTTATAATGAAATGAAGTACTAAGTCAATAAGGGAAGAACATTTTTAGCTTTGATATTAATCATATCCTGGAATTTTTATGCATGTATATCCCTAGATTAAATGGTACCATGAGTCATAGTATAAAGTATTAAGGGCAATAGAAATCTCTTTGATCAATGAGAAGGAAGTCAAAGCAAAAATCTAGATCACCATTCCTAGTCACTGAAATCAGTTCTTGCTCTTGCTTTAGGAGACAAAAGGGTGAGAAACCTGTGAAATGGGAACAGCTTTCTAGGAGGGTGGCCTGGACACATTCATTAACCTATTCTCCCTTGCCTTTATAAGAAAGCCCTGTTGCAACCACAGAGGAACCCCTGGCAATGAAGTGGGAAAGAGACAGTCACAACAATTAGACAAACAAGGAGGTGGAAAGTTTGTAACTGACTTAGCAGATCTAAAAACTGAATCCTAAATTAGCAGTAGGACAAGCCAAGAAGCAATCTCATTTACATTATCTGGAAGAATTCTTGGAAGACTTAGAAACTGGAAAACAATGCACATTTCTAAATATCTGCATGGGTGAAGATATGGACAATAACTTAAAGAATGCTTAAAGTTTTTAGGAAGCAATTAGAAGCCCAAGACACCCTTCCTCCTCCACACACACAGCTAAAAAATAATTAGAAATTCATTCTTGCCAAGAGTAAAATCAAAGCTCATGGGATTCAGGAGAGCTAAGCATAAGTGTTATGGTCAGGAACAACACACTGAAATCAGAACAGTTCTCATCCTGCGTGTTGAATTTTGTTATGGTTGATACATTGTGTCAATTTGAGGAGTCTAGAGGCTTGGCTAAGTGATTCAGCAGTTCTACATCCTGGAGTGAAAAGGATGTGCCATTCCTGCTCTAGAATGTTTTTTGGTTTTTATCCTGAGGACGGCACAGAGATTGTGTAGGAGTGGACGGGTAGCCAGCATACAATATAAGGGAGGAAAAGAGGTTTGCCCTTGCCTTTTTTGCTCTTGTCGCTTTTGCTCTTTTCTGCCACCCTGAACTGCTGCCCTCTGCCATGTGCCACTCTGTCTTGGAGCCAGCCCAATATGGACTGAAACCTCAACAAACTGTGAGCTAAATAAATATTTCCTTCCTTTATTTTGGGCATCAGGTATTTTATTCCAGCAATTAGACAAAAGTAAACAAGACAAATCTCTAGCCTTATTCTCCACTCAGGTTCCAAATTTCTAGCAACCATGATTATTCCATCTAAAAGAAGACCAGAAAGAATTTCTCTGAAGAATCCAAATAGCTCAAGATAAAAAGCCTGTAGGTACTGACTTCCTGTTCCTTTCTCCAAAAAAGAGTTACTGGGTGAAAACTATTGACATTGGTTGAGGTCAACTTCAGTGGTCTAGTGAACCTGTTTTATTCCCTCCAGAGAACAGTTTTAGTCATCTGTCAGTTGGTATGGGATATATCTTAGAGTACTAATTGCTTCCCAAATAAACTTTGGACTGCCCTTTAAATGGTTAGCTAGGGGCTGGGGGTTTAGCTCAGTGGCACAGTACCTGCCTGGCAAGTGCAAGGTCATGAGTTGAATCCCCGGTACCAGAAAACAAAAAAATAAATAAATAAATAAAATAAATAAATAAAAAATAAATGGTTAGCTAAACAAAATTTTTAGCAGTACCTACTTATACATGCAGAGGCTCCATCTAGCTGTTTAGCCCCTCAGTACAAGTGCAGATTTGAGAGAAGTGTCTGCCGCGAGAGGCAGATAGCAGCGAACCAAACTAACACTAAAGCTATTAGTTCTATAGCCACAGCATAGTAGGAAACAATGATTTTGTCCCTTTAAACCCTCAGGTTTGCATTTAATCAGTGAACATTGGTGCCTATTATTGTGGTTTGTAGCTAATTGTGAGATAATAGCACCAGACAAAAGGAGATTCTAAAATGAGTTATTTTACTAAAAATTTTTTTCTATTAAAAAATTTAGATCAGAGGAGGTGACTTAACTGTCTTACTAAAGAGGTTAGCTAATACTGCCTCTAGCAACCACCCACTCACAGACCCAATCTAGACACTGGGAAACCAAATGGGGGAAATTTTTCATGTATAGAAAACCATAATACGTTCATTCAGAAAGGCTGTCCCAAACTGGTCTGAGATATAAACAAAGACAGAGAATCCTCAGCAACTGTGGCTCTTTCATTGACTAGTTTCGGTCAATGAATGTGGTGAGGTTGAGAATGAAAGGACCAGTAGCTATCACCCACAAATCCAGTAGCATACTCTCCCTTTACAGATAGTTAGGAGAAAACCAGTGGTACAATGCTAGCGATAAGGTCTTGTCACACACAATACAAGGAAGAAAGAATAGGTCTCCTATAATACTGACTGTGTTCTAGTATATTTTCCAAGTAAGCTAAAAACAGAATCTTTGATATAGAGTCTTTATTCAATTTTCATCTCTTTTAACTCATTTTCTATCTGCTTTTGGAGAGTTTTCTAAAATGTTGACACACTTTAAAAATCCAAATGTCATAACAACCACTATTTTAATCTATAAATTCAAGATCTTGTCCTTTTAACATAATATTCAAAGATATGAGGCAGTACTAGTGATGTCACTGAGTACAAGACCCTATCTCTTTCTGGTAACAGTGATACTCTGTCAGATGATTATTTTGAGCATGGTCATGTGATCAGATACAAATCTATGTGCCTAAACTTAGATTAGTCAAAATGTCTTACTAGAAAGAGAAATTGTGTCATTTGAAAACCAAGAATATATTAAGATTTGACCAAAAGTTATTCTGAAATTTATACTTTAAATAGGACAGGAAATTTCTTTCACATTTATGTTAGAACAACTTTTTTTATAAAAGGAAACAAAAAAAGAACAAATGATTTATTTTAACTGAACATTTTCAGCTGCTAATAGGAATCATTTGCATTCCCTAATACTAAAGGAATAATATTTTATAAGAAAAATTTCTAGAATTTTTTCAGTGCCACAGTGAGAATCATATACATATAGGTCCCCTATTTTGCCTTTTCCTCTATTTTGAAAATCAGAGAAAATATTCCCATTTCCAATTTCCTAGCAGGTTTCTGTCAAAAATCACCAACTGAAGTTCTACAGTCACGTATGTGACTGTTTTCAGTTTCATGGAACAAAATTTACCCAGCCTAGAAATTTGGATTCATTTAGAGAATGTCTTCATTTAGAGAATGTTTCTCTTTGCTACTGTCTTTGCACATTTATCTCTTCATCATTTTTACTGTTTCTTGTCTGCAAGTCATTCTCCTTGAAGAAAAACATAAAAGCAAAATTGCTGTGTGGTTTTGCTTTCTTTCTGTCAGCTGTCAATTAAACTCTTTCTTCAGTAATAGAATGATATAATATCTGTGTGGAGTCTGAAAAATATTTTTTGCTCATCATTTATCTTTAACAAATTCCTAAGAGGAGAAAATGTAGCAGAACATTTTTGTATCTTGAGTACATGGATTCATTAACTTTCTTGAGTGCTGAGTTGTCCATAGCAGAGTAATTGGATCTCCATTTGCATGATGTCAGATATTGGACTGTATATGCAGACTGAGATCACTCCTAGCCTCAAAAGACCTAAAGATTTAGTCATAGGGTGTGTGTTGGAGCTGGGTTCAGGCTGGTGTAGGGGCAGTTTAGACAAGAAAAGTAAACCAACAATGAGAGTATGGAGTCTTACAAATTCCAACTAGCAACTGAAGGAAGGGCGACCAATTTTGTTTTTGTTTTTTATCTTTTGTTTTGTTTTGTTTTGGTCATGCATCATAGTGGCTAACTGGAACCCCTACCAACACCAAAGTTAGGGAATCACAGTGAATGCAGTGATAGTTAGTGGAATAGCATAACACTTCTTCCTGCCCTGAGATTGGTGTCTTCAGAGAGAGGGACACAGACACGTGGTATGTAAGCAGCTTTGGGGTGTTGCAGAGCAATGAGTGGAAGGTCAACACTCCTCCCCACTTGAGAGATTGAAGGGGGACTGAGCACCCTTTGGCTGTTTCTGTAGAGGGGATCCCCCACTCCCTGCTCTGTGACACGCAGTGTGAGCGGGTAGAGATGAGAACAAAGGAGGCTGTTCAAGGTCCAAGGGAGGCTAACAGTACAGACTCCTGGGAGCAGCCCTGGGCTGGCTCTCTCTGAGGGCACCAAAGCAACTGGGAGAAAGATGTAGAGACAAGGTAAAGAGATGTGGGTGGGCTACCTAGGGACACACAAAAAGTTTCTGGCTGAAGATTGAACACAGTCCCCACATTCAGAGGTTGAGCTCAACCCTGTACACAGCATTAATCCTATAGCAGAATTAGCAGGGTTAGCCAGCAGAGATTTGAGCTCTGACTTGGACATTACCACAGAACTATGGACACCAGATAATTTTTTTTTCTTTGTTTGCTTCACTTTCCTTTTTCCTTTTTTTTTCCCCCTTTCGTTGTTGTTGCTATTGTTGATGTCAAGGATTTTACTTTTACCTTTTCTTTTGTTCTGTTGATCTTCTTTTCTCTCTATCCTCAAGTATCCTTCTTGATGTTTTGATATTTTCATATGAGTGAACATTACCTGTATTTTTTCTGGTTCAATTCAATATTCTTTTAATTTCTTCTCTATTCTTTTTCTCCTGTCCTCTGCTCCAGTTTCCCAAAGCTTGGGTGAGGATCCTTTGTCCTTCAGCCTTGCTTTTACTATATTTCTCTTCATTTATCTCTGTTTGGACCCCTATCTCTCTTAAATAACCCCCCACACACACACAGGACAAAATCACACTATTAAGGAGCAAGTTGTTACATGCAAGTTCTTGGTTTCTGTTGTAATATAACTGTAGATCTTGCTCATATAGTTAAAGGTACCAAAGTGATAGTTACCACAGTCTGTCACTTTCTAGGTTGTGCTTTATGCTATTGTTATTGCTAATTGTTCTACCTTTTACAGAGTATCATAACTCTTGCTTTCAATTGTTCTACCTTTTCTGATAATACTGTGATTTTCTGGGGTTATAATCATCACCATACTACATTATCAAAGGACTGGGTGCTGAGCCAAATAGCAACATCTCACCCCATGTAAATTGGCAGGGTAAGATCTTCGGACAAATATAAAGACCGAGAATCACTTATAGGTAGAAGACATCTCTGAAGAATAGACATTTCTTAAGGAAGCCTTAATACTACTGATCAAGTTATTTACCATAAGAAATTTACATGCATCAACATAGAAAAAATGAAATAAAATAAATTTAAAAAAAAAGTTGCAGAAACTAAATGCAACCCCAGACCTCCAGTCCATGGAGGAAAAGTCCAGAAGACAATGAGATAGTGGAATCAGAAGCCACCCTTCTGAACTGTTTGATATGACAGCAAGAGAATTTTAAAAAAACAGATGAATAAAGATATAGAGAAAATCAGATTAAAAATAATCTCTCAAGTTGAAAAAAAAGACATGATGATCAAAATGAAGGATTTACTCAGTTAATCTAGAGTTGACACAGACAAAAAACAGAGGAGCTTAGGAAAAGATGTAAACAATGAATGCTCAACATAAGAAAAAAGCAGAATCTGTGGAACAGATTCAAACAGATATCTAGGAGATTAAAATGCCATTGAAAATATATGCCTGATTGAACCAAGGCAAGGACAGAATATTAAATTTAGAAGACAGAATTGTAGTTAGTGACCACAAAAAGAAAGATATCTTAAAAATAACAAGGAACCATGAAAAATCAATCCAGCAGACACAAGATGATGCAAAAAACAATATAATATTGACTAGAGTCAAAGAGAAAGCAGGAGACAACATAAATACTATAAAAAATCTGTTAAAAAACAAATAGGTGAGGCACATAGAACTCTAACTCGCCATGACAAAAATAAATCCACACCAAAATCACCCATAAAAGAAAGCGCATCTAAATCACAGCAGACTTCTCAAGCAAAACATTAAGTCAAGGAGAGCTTGGAGTGAAGTACTTCAGATCTTGAAAGAAAACCTCCAACACAAATTCACGTACCCAGCAAAACTATCTTTCTAAGTCAATAGAGAAGATACTTCCATTATGTTAAGATACTTTGAATGATAAGATACTTCCATGATGAAGAATAACTAAAGAAATTCATGATCACAAAACCAGCTCTACAACATGTTTTGAAGGATATTTTAGAAACAGATATTGAAAACCATAATTCTAAGAACAAAAATAGAAAGAAGCCACAGGCCAGCTAAGCAGGTAAGTAGAGGGGAAAGACAGGAAACCAACAGCAGGAAAATAATAAGACAAGGATAAAGTAATACATTTCAGTTATAATTATCAATGTAAATAGTCTCAATTCATCAGCAAGACAAACAGGCTGGCAGAATGGATTAAGAAAAAAAGTTCTGACAGTATGTTGCCCACAAGAAATACATTTAACTCAAAAAGAAATTTCATAGACTGAAAGTTAAAGGATGGAAAACAATACTCCATGTAACAGGAACACAGAACAAAGCAAGGATAGCTATTGTATTTTCAGACAAAGTGTACTTCAAGCCAAGACTGATAAAAAAAAAAAAGACAAAGAGCTTGGGATATAGTTCAGCAGCACAGCACCTGCCTGGCCAGAACAAGGTCCTGAGTTCGATTCCTGGTGCTGAAAGAAAAAAGGCAAAGACAATGAGCTACATATTTGTTAAAAGAAAACACCAAGAACAAAGGACAATCATAAATATATATTCACCAAATACCAGCACCCAACTTTATAAAACATATTAACATGAAAAGTTGAATAAGCTATACCACAATTATAATAGGAGACCATACCCCACTGTCACAAATTGACAGATCAACTAAATAAAAAAAAAAGACATATCAGAACTGAACCAATCTTGTGAACAAGTGGATGTAGTAGATGTCTATAGAGTATTTCACATCAGAATACACATTGTTCTCAATAGCACTTGGAACATTCTCCAAAATAGACCACATACTAGGCCATAGAACATTCTTAAGGCAATGAAAAATAATTGAAATTATTCTATTTTGGGGCTGGGGATTTAGCTCAGCAGCAAAAGCGCCTGCCTGGCAAGCGCAAGGTCGTGAGTTCGGTTCCTGGTACCAGAGGGGGAAAAAAAAAAAATTATTCTATGCATATTATCTGATCATAGTGTAATGAAATTAGAAATTAAGAAAAATAAACCATGAAAAATCCATATATAACACCCTGCTGAACAATCAATGGGTCACAAATGAAATTAAAGAAGAAATTAAACAGTACCTACAATTAAATTAAAATTCCAATATAACATAACAGAACTTATGAGACACAATGACAGCAGTCCTAAAAGGATATAGCAGTGTGAATTCTCACATTAGGAAAACAGAATGAGCTCAAATAAACAACCTAATGTTAAACCTCAAACTTCTAGAAAAAAGAAGACAAAGTCAAGCCAAGATCTCATAAAAGGGATGAAATTATAAAGCTAAAACAATAATTAATACAACTGAAACTAAGGGAACCAATACAAAGAAACTATGAATCAAAGAGTTGGTTCTTTGAAAGAATAAATAAAATTGATAAGACAACCTTATCAAACAAAGGAAGGTCTCAAATTCATGCAATTAAGAAGGAAAAAGATGAAATCACAGCCAAAATCTAGGTCATCAATTCTTACTACAAGAACCTTTACTCTAATAAAGTGGAAAACACAGAAGAAATGGACTAATTCTTAGATACCTATGAATTACCAAAGCTGAATCAAGAAGATACAAATATTCTAAATAAACTAATATCAGTCAATGAAACTGAAAATGTAATAAATATTTTACCAACAAAGAAAATCCCAGGTACTGATGGGTGCACACTTGAATTCTACAAAAGTTTTAGAGATCTTGCCATTCCTCCTCAAAAACGTTAATGAAATTGAAAGAGAAGCAATACTCCTAAAGTCATTCCCAAATGCAAGTATCACCATGATACCAAAGCCAGAGAAAGATGGAATCAAAAAGGAGAACCATAGATCAATCTCCCTAATGAACATAGATGCAAAAATCCTCAATAAGATACTGGCAAATAGAATGCAGCAAATCATCAAGAAGATTATACACTATGACAAAGTAGGATTTATCCCTGGGATGCAGAGATGGTTCAAGGGGGCAAATAAATAAATGTATACTATGTCAATAGAGCCAAAGACAAAACTCACACAATCATTTCTGTAGACCCAGAAAAAGCACTGGACAAAGTCCAACACTCATTCATGGTAGAAACCCTACAGAAAATGGGAATAGATGGTCTTTACCTCATAGATGGTCTTTACCTTATAGATAATAAGAGTCATCTATAATAAGCCAACAGTCAACATCATACACATAATGGTCAGAATCTATAATCACTGTAAAATCAGTTAAGGTTGTCCACTATCACCCCTCCTATTCAATCACTCTAAATCACTCTAAAATCACTCTAAAATCAGGTAAGGATGCCCACTATCACCCCTCCTATTCAATATACTTCTATAGATATTAACCAGAGCAATTAGACAAGAGAAAGAAAAAAAGGAATAAAAATAGTACAACAAGAAGTTAAATTATCTTTATTTGTGCATGAATGATACTCTAAATAGAAGGCCCCAAAAACTCCACCAGACTTTTGGAGTTAATAAAATTCAATTAGGGGCTGGGGATTTAGCTCAGCGGCAAAGCGCCTGCCTGGCAAGCGCAAGGTCGTGAGTTCGGTTCCTGGTACCAGAGAAAAACAAAAAAAACCAAAAAAAAACAAAACAAAACAATAAAATTCAATTGTGCAGCTGGATAAAAGTCAATACTCAATACCATTCTTATACAAAAATAACAAACTCACTGAGAGAGAAATTAGGGCAACAAGATCTTTCACAACAGCATCCCTCCCACAAAAAAAAAAAGAAAATGAAAGAAATACTGGGGAATAAATCTAACAAAGGAAGTAAAATACCTTCACATTGAAAACTAGAGTATACTGGAAAAGGACATCTAAGAGAATGTCAGAGAATGGAAAGGTATCCATTACTCTTGGGCAGGTAGAACCAGTAGTGAAAATGGGCATACTCAGAAAATTGTTGCACAGATTTAATCCAATCCCAATCAAAATACCATTACCATACCTCACAGACATAGAGAAAACTTTCCCAAAATTCATTTGGAATCAGAAGAAACTTAGAATAGCAAAACCAATTCTGAACAACAGAAGCAGGCAGGGGCATCAGATTTCCTGACTTGAAATTATACTACAGAAGTACTGTGATAAAAACAGCATGGTATTGGCAAAAATAAAAAAAAAAAAGCAAAACAGACTCAATGATCAGTGGAACAGATTAGAAGGTGAAGAAACAACTTCAGACACATTCAGCCACCTTTGCTTTATCAGAGGGGCCAAACACATTCCCTGGAAGAAAGACAGCCTCTTTAATAAATGTTTCTGGAAAAACTGTCTTTCCACATGTCAAAGATTGAAACTAGACCCATGGATATCACCATGCACTAATTTAAAATCAAAATGGATTAAAGACCTAAATATTAAAATAGAAACTTCTTGGAGAAAAAATAAGTAGAACTCTTGAAAACATAGGTATAGGTAAAGACTTCATAAACAAAACCCCGATGACATATGAAATATTACAAAGAATCAAATAGAATCTTATTTTATTAAAAAGCTTTTGCACAGTGTGTTGGATTTGGGGATTATTTTTGCAAGAATACAGGACACATATTCTATAAGATTATTTATAATAGTCACCTAAAGAACAATATACAAGAGTGCAGGAAATCTGTCCACACACTAAGACTAAGGAATCCAGCTGAGAGCCTGGATCGCATGGAAATGTCATGCATGAGTCCAGGTGAAGGCTTAGAGCTCATGACAATGCCTCCCACGAGTCCACCTGGAGGCCTACAGCCCATAACAATAGTTTATGCAAGCCTGTTTCACACATCTGCACTGGGAAGGCCCAAAGGTCAGTGGTGGAATGTAGCAAGTCTGTGCCAGCAGAATAAAGGATCTGTGCTAGCAGGCTGAAGGATCTGCACTTGAGCCAGGAAGCAATGCTCAGAAGAACCAGAGCCCCCCTGAAATGTACCACAGCCATCCTCAGCAACAGTGAGTTCCCAAACTCCTCCAATGATCAAGATGGCCTGTCTGAGTTTCCATCAGGAAAGCCAACGCAGCAAGCTTCTCCAGGAGATTGGAAGTGCACCATCTTCCCTTTCAGAGCCAGGAAGAGATGCTCAAAGTCAGGACCAGAGCTCCCCAAAGTGAACCAAAGTCATTCTCAGTGCCAACGAGATCCTGAGCTCAGAAGATGAAAACAGCCAAGTTCATCAGGAAAGCCAGCATGATGAGCTCCTCCAAAACAACCAACAGCTCCTTACAGCTTCTACCAGCTCCCAACAGCCTCTCTCAGCTGCCAACAGCCTCCCTTCTTCTTCTGCAGTTCTGCCTCTTATGCTGCTGGCAACAATCCCCAAGTGGGCCTCTCACACCCAGCACCACACTGACTCAGTTCAGCTGGGGATTATAAATTGACCACCAGTTGTCAATCCATTACACACAGCAAAAGAAAACACCAACAGAGTGAAAATACAACCCACAGAGTGGGAAAAATTTTAGCCAGTTGTTTTCAGACAGAGAACTAATATCTCGAGCATATGAAGAACTCAAAAAAAAAAAAAAATCCCCTCCAAATTTTAAAATCCGAGCCAGAAATGGGCATCTGAGATTAATACAGACTACTCAGATGAAAAAGTACAAATAGAAAGTAAACATACTAAAAAATGTTCAACATTACTGGTCATTCAAGAGATGCAAATTAAAATAACACTGAGATTCCATCTCACTCCAGAAAAAATGGCTATTTTAAAAATCAATCAATAACAAATGCTGTGGGGGCTGTGAGGAAAAAGGAATCCTTCTGCACTGTTGTTGGGAGTATAGACTTGTTCAAACAATATGGAAATCAATGTGGAGATTACTTAGAAAACTAGTATTAGAGTTCTCATTTTCCTGGATATTCGCCTTCTTGGAATCTTCCCAAAAGAGTTAAAAGCATCATACCACAGCGATCTATACACACCCATGTTAACAGCATACTTTGTAATAGTTAAATATTTAAAGCAACCCAAATTACCTTTAATTGATGAGTGGATAAAGAATTTGTGCCTTTTTTATACAATGGAGTTCTACCTGGCCATAAAGAAAGATAAACTTGAGACACAGCTAGGTAAAGGAATATATCTTTAGATCATACCCTTAAGTGAAATAAATAGGACACAGATGGAATTATTGCATTCTCTTTGGTGTGAGAAACTGAAAGTGTAAATAAGAACTAAAATATATAATATATATTATGAAATAGGAAGAAATTGTTCAGAAGAGAAGAGAACTAAGGGAGAAGGGAGAAAGGAAGAAAGGAAAAAGAAAAGTGAGAATAGAAGTATAAAATGGAAACAAAGCTTTTGTAAATAAGGATGGAAAGAGGGCTTGAAGGGAGGGGAGAGCAATGGGAAAAATAGGACTGAAGATATATCACGTTCAGGTATAAATTCCCTACGATGAATGGGATCTTTATGTGTTTCTAAATTGTACCAATAAACTTAATTTTAAAAATTTCATACTTTCATACAGGAAATTTCTAACTCCTCTGAGAAGCAATGTCTTTCCTCAAAGGCTTGGCACAGGAAACTTCTGTCCTGAAGTGGCTTCATTTCCGGTAGTTTTTTAAAATCTCTCTTACTAATATATTTGTCCCACTACTAATAGAGTAGAGGGCTCCATATGAAAAGGTACTAGAATTATTGAAATCTTGGACTTTAAATAACTAATTGAGAAAGAAAAAATAAATAATGAAAACCAGAGCTCATAGCACAAGCAACTTAGTTCTTTCAAATTATTTTTTCATAATATTTCTTGTTGATCTAGAAAGTGTGATTTTTTTGTTCCAAATTATCATTCATAGAAAATCATGTTCTCAGACAGATGACAGAAATGTTCTTCTGTTTTCTTCATGAAAATTAGATGTTTCTGAATTAAAATGGCACTGGGACAGCCAGTCACTTCTCTCAACTTCCTAACAAAACACAGAAAAGCACACTGAAATACTTGCAGGCACAGACAGATCCATCAAAACTAGCACAAGCCAACCTATTTCAGGTCTTCAGTGGGATTTTACTTAAAAAATCTAATAAAAATATTTTAAAGTTGCAACCAATAATTTGTCCATGGGTTTTGCCACTACAGAGTATATGGGAAGATTCTTCATGACTCTTCTTTGGGTTCCCACAGCCGCCTCTGACTTCCCTTCAGAAATGTGAAAACTACATTAAAACATGGAAAGAAAATAACCCTGACTTGACATTTGCACTGTGACTGCAATGGTCAGGCTCTTGCTTCTCTCAGGAACCCTTTGCCCATGAGTCAGAGCAGATAATTCCTAGATAAGAGTTCCCCAGCAAAGACAGGGAAACAAGTACAGTGTGTGACCTTCTCACAGCTATGAAAACTGATGTTCAGACTGTTCTAGCCCATGAGTATAAAGTAATGTTATATTAATTTTTCTGCCAAAATTACAATGACTTGAGACAGTTTTGCTTAACTGTTGTACTAAGAATACTTAAAATCTACTCTTGTGGATATATATATATATATATATATATATATATATGAGAGAGAGAGAGAGAGAGAGAGAGAGAGAGAGAAGTAAGAAAAAACCCATACACACTTAGAGATAGAAATTATAATCAGTATAGAATAATATCACTTGGCTTATATTCCATTCTATTTACATTTTTTTCTTTTTCCATTAATGTGTTAATGGGTGTTTATGTTGATTTTATATCTTGATTTTATGCAGAAGGCTTAAATGAACATGACAATGCAGGTATCTTTTGAAATTCTGATTTCATGTGTTTTGGATCTATATTAGTGGCATTTCTGGGTCATACGGTAATCTTTTTTTGTTATTTTTGGGGAACCTCCATGCTATGGTTTATAACAGCTATACATACAGTCCCTCAAACAGTATGTTCATGTTCCCTTTTCCCTTTTTGTTTTATATATTATATCTACTGTTGCAACTGTTAAATGATATCTCATTGTTGTTTTAGCTTTCATCTCTGAGAGTAGTGATGAGCATTTTTCATTTGCTTGTGAGCCATTTGTGTTAAGTTCATGCTATTGAGTCTATTATAGATTATATCTTAAAGAAGCATTTCTCTCAACTTCTCCAACTTCTCCCCTATCTCCTCTCCAGAAGGGCTCAAATGAATGATATGACATCATATATTCCTTCAAATAAATAAATAAATAAAAATTGGCACTGCTACTTTATCAACCAGAGTAATTAACAGTATCAATTGCGAATTTTTAGTTTACCTCAAGGATATTGATGGGTATATCACAAATTGTATTATGCAAAAAGTGGCAACAATTTAAATCACCCAAGATGTCCTTCTTACACTGTGATTGGACACTCTTGTCTTCAAGAAGCTGTATCTACATTCACCATCTTTGAATCTAAATGGGTTTGTAACCACAGCAGAAGTGACACTATGTAGTTTCTATAGAAAGCCTATATAAAAGGCAGTACTGCTTCCACTTGCTTTCTTTGAAATACCTGCTTCTGTACCCCTTGCCATAATATTACGGGAAGCAGTTCATAATGAGGTCTATGTAGGAGAAACCTAGGCTCCTAGTCCAAACACTGACTGAGGTATCAGCATCAACCTCCTCTGCCCACAAGTCAGTCTACCTCACTTGACACAATAAGGGCAGAGAATAAACTGTGCCTGCTATGTTTGTTGAGCTCAAAGCTGCAAATTTGAGAGCAAAATAAGCAATTGTTGTTGTTGCTAACCATTGCACTTGTTTATGTTATGTAGCAGTAAAAACAAACCGATTTGTTTGTTTTTACAAACAAATTTGGTAGATGCTCCTGTAACAAAAGCCCTAAAATGTGTGCCATTGTCTTTAGGGTCTGAAGACAAGGGTAAGCTGAAAGGTGTTGTGGACAGTTAATGAAAGCATCAGGGCTTTATCATAGTGTTAGCAGAAGTCTGAAGAGATTAGAGGAGGCCATCAGTGAGAGTTTAAAGAAAAGTGTGGCAGATGTTATTGGGGTCTAAAGAAAAAGGACATTTCTTATATAGTGGCAGGAAATTTAATAAACTTGCCTTCATTATTATGCAAACTAAGAAATGTTTATAATGAAATAGGTGATCTAGATAATGATTCCCCCAAAAAAGTGCTGAAATTGCCACTCGACCTCCACATGCTTACCCTAAAATGGGAGAGATCTGAGGAAAGAGAACAAAACAACCCATTAGTTTTTAAGGAAACTCTGAGGAAATATAAATGATCTAAGACATTTGAGGGATCAAAACTAAAAACCGTTTCTCATTTCCATTCATTTCTAATGAAAAACTATCCTAAAATTAAAGAATTGCTGTTGTCAAAGATCAAATTAAAGGTAGTCTATGAAATACTTAGTTACAATTGCAGAGAGATTTAAAGTGATGCCGAGGTTTTTCTCTAACTCCACACGAGATTTTTCCCACATATTGAACTCCCATTGAAGGTCCTCAAATCTATCACATTACCTGAATGCAGTCAACTTTTCTCAAATACATACTTTGTGTTTTTCTCTGGGAAAATAATATACCACTTAATTTGAACCTAGGTATCAAGTCATACAGAAACATTATGAAGATAAATGAAGGCAACTTATTTGTAGTTATCTTGAACTGTTCCTGCCAAGATCTTTTGAAACTGTACATTTGGGAAAGATTTTATTTTATTTATTTATTTTTTTTTTTTTTGGTTTTTCTCCGGTACCGGGAACCGAACTCACGACCTTGCGCTTGCCAGGCAGGCGCTTTGCCGCTGAGCTAAATCCCCAGCCCCGAAAGATTTTATTTTAATTTTAGTCTGAAATTTTTTGTTACACAGTAATTAGATAAGTGAACAAACGTACTAAGTATATATGGACTAGGTGGTTTCTGATGATTACCCCGTGTTAGTGTATGATACAAATGGTAATAAAATTGGTAAAGCTCTATCAAGCTAACCATCACAGAATTATTTACCTAATTGGTCATTATTAGCAAAATAAGTAAACTGAATTAGCATCACTTGTTTAACTATTGTGAAATTTTTGAAGGGCTGTAATATGATAGTTTATACAGGATTGTTGTTATAAGGAATGTGAGCCAGAAAGACATCGTATGTTATTAGTACATATCACTTGTATCTATGAAAAGTAAATATTCCCCCAACCAAATCACAGAAACAAAAATAAACCAAAATACATACTATACATACATAAAATAATGGAAAATCATTCAAGAAATCCCCCAAAATGATGGGACTGTGAATGGTTTTGTTAATATTTCTTCTACTTTGCAGTAATTTTCAACACTTCTAAAATATACATTATTATGTTCACAATAGGAACACACAATATGCCAATTTTTATAAAAACTGAATGATTTGATGCAACTTCAGCACAAAACAAAATTATGGCTTTCTGCCGCTTATGTGTCATTTCAGGATTTCAAGGCAAATAAAACATGACATGTTGCTTTACTTTCGTGAAAACATTTTGAAAATATGCCTGGATGAAACTGGTTCTTTTTTGTTTTTTTTTTTATAAATTCTTTAGAAAAATTATGAAATTTTCTGCTAGCATGGGAACTTCATAAGGGCAGGAATACTTTACATTCCCCTTCTATGTATATATAATTAGCCTATGCAAAAACTCACAATTGTTACCTTTTCTTATGATCCTTGCAGTGGATTAACTAATGGTCAACTTGTAACCCTCAACTGAACTGAATCAGCTCCCCCAAAAAGAATCACTGCCAAAAGCATAAAAGCAACAGGGAAGATGGTGTGCTGTTGATTCCCTTATAGAAGCTCATTGTGCTAGTTTTCCTGATATGAACTTAGCTGTTATCATTGGAGGAACTTGGGTCCTTGCTGTTGCTGAATATGGCTGTGATTCTTATGGGGGGAGCTCTTGAGCATTGCTTCCTAGCTCCTGTGCAGATCCCTTATTTTAAACTTAGGGAAAAAAAGATTGGGGGGGGGAAATCAGGAATCGGCTTGTGACGAGATATGCTAACTTGCAAAATTTTTTCTTACTTTATCCGTGGACAATTTGTTTTGAATTTTATGGGTGTATTTACAAGTTTGCTTATTTTCTTGTTTAGGAGAAAAAGAATTATATAATACTCATATCAAGAAAAATTAATCCACTTGAAAATAATAAAAGTGTTAGTAGGCCTGTTTATTGTGGATGAATATAATATATGACAGTATTGGTAAACAAAATCAATTAAGTATTCCATGATACTTAAGCATGTATAATAATGATTACATGCAGAGCAGAATTTTAACAAAATAAACAAGATAATACAATAAGTATGAATGAATGTGAAATATATTAAACTTTGCTAACATAATCAGAGGCAAGCAAAGGGAAATATAAACCAAACACCATTTTTTATACTTGAGGCTATCAAAAATTAAATTGAACCCCTAAAACAGACAAGAAGGCCATGAAATTATACCCTTCATTTTCTGCTTGTGGCCTTCTTCATTAGCGCAAGATTTGGAAAGTGGTTTGGCAATATGTATTGAAACCCACAGAATATTCACAATCTTTAAGGCAGTAATTATATCTATACAATTTATCTATGAAAAGAAATCCAAAAAGCCAGGAAAATGCATATTTTAGGATTGTAAACAAAGGAGATAAGACCTAGTATGATTGCCTTTAAGTATTTGATGGAAACTATGTTACTACTAATAATTATGGTACAGAAAATATGGAATACAGAAATTTATATGATTTACTTTGTTATTTTATTGCATTTGTACTTATAAGTAAGCCTTAGAGAATATATTGGAAGCATAAAACAGAGAATATACAAAAATTTAAAAGCAAATTATAACCTTGTTGTTGTGATGCATGCCTATAATTCCAGTTATGTGGGAGAATCATGCATGTACATGTAGCCTACAATACATGGCAAGACCTAATTTCAAAAACAAGATGAAAAACTTAAATTACTTAATCTACCTTATCCAGGTATAAATGTTAGTAATACTATAGTGTGTTTTTCTAAGAAAAGATAGATATTTCCTCACTGTTATCTGGGTACCTGAGTATACAAATCCATAGCTACATAAAGCGGGCTGGGGCAGTGGCACAGCACCTGCCTGGCAAGCTCAAGGTCATGAGTTCAGTTCCTGGTACTGGAAAAACAACAAAACAAAACAAAACAAAAAAAAAAAAACATAGCTATATAAAGATATAACTATAATGGTAGGGTTGGTAGCTTACTGTTTACTGTGTAATACTGATATTAACAGAAAAGCAAAAGACATAATTACATATAAACTAAGATTAATATGTGATAAAGAAAATAAGTAATTGGGGGAAAATTAAAGGAAATGCTGGAATGCTGCTGATTGGTTTTTCAGCTTTGCAAGAATTTTGTTCTTTTGCTTTTGCTTTTGAATAATGAGGATGCAGTAAGTATTAGAGATTTGGACAACCAAGGATCATATAGCTTCCCTTTTGAGATGACACCGCCAAGTAAGTAAAAGGTAAGAAGAGATAGATGATACTTTCTCAGACAACCTGGCACCAAACGCTCAAGTGTGTGACATGGGCAGCGCACACTGGACCTTCAGACACTGTTGCGTAGACACACATTCAAGCACATAGGACAAATATGATGAAGGCTACAATAGATATTCAAAAAGAGCAATGGTGATTCCAAGAGACCGAGAGGATGATGTTTCCAGGATAAGGTGAAAGTGGTGACATTAGAGTTGACCCCTAACATGTTATGGGAGTTCAACAAGAAATGACTGAGTCAGGTATGGGCATGAGGAAAGCACACAAATGATACTCAAGGGGAAATAAAAACTCATGGCAAAATACATGAGTATGCCTGAAAAATCCACAGTTACGTATAGTATAAAACAAATCTGGAGGGGCTGTAGATGAAACTCAGTGGTAGAGCACTAGCATTGAACATGTTCTAAATTCAAAGTTCAGCACCACCAAAAATACAAACAAATAGGAATTATATCTGTGCAGGTTTATTGTCATACTTTGCAGAAGGATTATCTGGAGTCCATATAGACATCAGTTACTTTCAACTGTTGTTCAGACTCCTACCAAATAAGAGCTTACACAGAAGGTAAATCTGTGGGACAGATAAGTGCAGTGCTTCTCTATTTGAATTTGATTGGAGACATAGATTCCTGCATATAAATATCCCTTTAGTCTGCTTTTTTATTCCCAGAACACCCTGATATCTCTCAAAAGACTCATAGAAAGTGTGTTACATAGTCCTAAGACCACAAATTTCATTAAAAACTGAAAAATGACTTTTTTTTTTTTTTTTTTTTTTTGTTCCAGTACCAGGAATCGAACTCAAAACCTTGCACTTGCCAGGCAGGTGCTATGCCACTGAAAAATAAATCCCCGGCAACTTTTTTTGTATAAGGAATAAAATGAATAGTAATATTGTAATGACAGCCAAGAAATTTTAAGTGATTATGGAGAATAGACATCTAGTCTTTATTTTCACTCCTCCACTATTAAAAATTCAGTAACAACACGATTGCCTTTGCAGATATATAAAACATTAATATATACTACACTGCAATACCCATGTTTGGATAAAATTCTTGCATCAGATTGTCTTTAGACCTCCATGTGGGCCACCTTTCCATATGGAAAACATATGGTCAGGGCAATAAATTAATATCAAAAATTGACCATACTCCTTTAGGTAATTTTGGCTCTGCTGTACATCCCTTAAGGTTTATGGATGAGCTTCCAAAGGATATGAATCAAATGAAACCATACACCAAATGTATTATTTGTATTTTTCTTTGCCAAGAACTCTTTGATTCCATTACATAGACTAAAGGTTAAAGATTTCATGGTCCAGGATAGGGCAGAAGCTGATGTAGAACATTAAGGGTTCCATATGTTTCTTACATCTCCTCTAGACTTGAACACTTAATGAGCAGATGTGTCTATGGACTGATATGTTATTTCATTCAATTAAGCAGAAGAGAAGTGGAAGTCACAACACACATTCCATGTCAAAGATAGGGACAAACACAAGAAAGTCAGGGCAGTCTTCTAGAAAATTGGTAACTTAGATGTCCTAAGAATCACTCACTACAAAACAAGGTGCCAGACAAAAATGTACAACAATCTCTTTAATAATTCAATGACATTTCAAAACAATAATGGAAATTCTCTGAGAATTAGAAAGTCAGGTCTAGGAAGTAGGTGGTCTTACAACCACCAACAAGGATGGACACCTACAATGTTGGGTGATCTCAAGTTTTAACTTCAAAAGGCCCAAGCAGAAGGAAAGAGGAGTTATTCGTAGTTAATGGAGATTCAGTATTAGCTTAAATCTGGGTTTCCTTGTAGCTACCTGCTGTGGTTTGTGTCTAGATGTCTCCCTAAAGCCTCGTGTGGTCATAGGTGAGGCTTTTTCAGTGGTTGGTGAATCTAGCATGTGGGATGCTGGGATGAAGGATGTGTGATTACCAAATCCATCCACTGATTGGTTTGGCATCACCATAATCCTGGTAGCTTAGTTAGACTATTAAAGGGGCAGAAAGAAGCTGATGAGTCCCTTTGCTTGCTTTGGTACCTTCTGCCCACCATGAACTGTTTCTCTTCTGTGATTCCTATCTGCCACGTGCCACCCTGCCTTGGAGCCAGCTGTTAGAGACTGAAACTTCTACCAAGTGTGAGCTACATGACCCATTTCCCCCTTTAACTTTGGATGGTAGGTATTTTGTCTCAGCAAGGAGAGAAAGGTAAATAAGATACTACTAATATTGGGTTCTTGATGGCTGTAAAAGTCCTACTGTTGCCTGATTTGTTTGTAGATAAACACATGGTTTAGTCTGTATTTTCACTCCTCCACTATTAAAATTCAGGAACAACACTATTACCTTTGTAGATATATAAAACATTAATATATACTACATTGCAGTGCCCATATTTGGATAAAATTCTTGCATCAGATTGTTTTTAGAAGTCCATGTGGGCCACCTTTGTCTCAGGTATCAACACTGGGTGCAAACATACTAGCATTTTATGCTTAATGCATCCCCTGAGACCCTTTCTGTCTTCAGGATCTATGGGTAGGAACTCCTTAGAAGATAACATAGAAGCAGTTCTGAGGCTTTTTCCAACTTAAATGAGTCAAAATTTCCTTCCTAAATAAACAAGCATGATAGGAATAATTATTTAATTATATTCAATAGAGTAATTTAAACCCAACAAGGTCTTGAATTGCAGACAATTGTCTATAATAAAACAATGAAAGAAAAAGGGTCTGTGCAATCTAAAATGAATTGCATAGCTGGATGTATATGTAAAATGTTATATTAGAGGATGACATGAAAATTTGCTTCAGTAAGACCGGGAATATGTAATATGTTAGTCATTCACCTGTAAGAAAGCATATAAGGGGCTGGGGATTTAGCTCAGCGGCAAAAGCGCCTGCCTGGCAAGCGCAAGGTCGTGAGTTCGGTTCCCGGTACCGGAGAAAAACAAA
>NW_004955411.1:24143165-24231665 GCF_000276665.1 Chinchilla lanigera
AAAAGGTGAAATGCCTGACAATAAACTGAGTGCTAACACTAAGATTTAAGTTTACTTTCTTCTGGGAGATAGATGAAGGAAAAAGGCAAGAATCTATATACTATTTTAACTGATTTGGACTAACAATTATAAAGGGCAGTTGAATGACATTTTAATTTATAAATATCACAAAATTTGGGTGGTTTGCAAGTACTAGCTATAACTGAAAATGTGCTTATGAATATAGAAAGATTACAGCTCTGAACAGGAAACATCAAAAGATTAGGCTTTGAAAAATGTAAAGTAATGCATCTTGGATGAAAAATTCATAGATAATCAGTGAAATGGTGGTACTATACTTGGAAAATAGTAGCGCTGATTGAGACCTGGGAGTGATAGTTAGAGAAAATTGGTATGAGATTTCATGGCATGTTATAGTGGTTTATAAAAACTGTTTGGCAGCACATGTGGAGATAACGTATCACAAGTTAGACAAGGGTGTCCACTTATAAAAGCCTCAGTACCAGAAGGAAGTCATCATAAAGGAGTGAATTCAGAGAAGATTTACAAAACTGATTGAGAATCTGAAGGGGAAGATATGAGGTAAGATTAAAAAGAACTAAATATCTATGGCTTATCCAAATATGGGCTACGTCATCAAAGTGAGGTGCTTACACACTAATGAAAGGGGGAAACTTTTCAAATTTCAAAAGAAGATTATTGGAAGCATTCTCAAAACAATGGAAAGGGAAAATTTAAGGTGGACTAAGCCCTCCCTAGAGAGTTAAGTGGAGCAAATAAATGAACTGCTTTGTTCTACGTGGACACCTTTCACAAGGTGAAAAATTACTACTTTTAGTCTCCCAGTTCTTCAGTTTCCAAATCTCTGAATCTCATTAATAATGGATTTTCATCACATTGAAAAGTTTTGATTGCAAGATCAAGTCTAGCATATTCATTTAAATGATTTTCCTTAAAATTCTTAACAAGATGATTAATACCTGATATATAAATGGATAGAGATTTTTTCACAAATTGAATAAAGCTTTTTAAGAAATATGCAGTATACCTAAGTTTACATAAACTTATTACATGTTAAATCTTATTGGATATTATGCAAATTTTAAATCAGTTGTGGTTTCTGATGTCAAAGAGCTGATAGTCTCATAATGCCTAGACACATATTCAAGCATACAGGCCCTATACGTTGAAGGCCACAACAGATATTCAAAAATGAGCAACTGTGATTCCAAGAGATAGAGAGGCTGATGTTTCCGGGACAAGATGAAAGAGGTGATATTAGAGTAGAGCCCTAACATGTTATAGGAGTCCATCAAGAAATGATTGAGTGAGGTATGGGCATCAAGGAAAGCACACGAATGACACTTGAGGGGAAATAAAAATTCATGGCAAAATGCATGAGTACACCTGAAAAAAAAAAAACAACACAATAATGTATAGTACAAAACAAATCTGGAGGGGCTGTAGATGGAACTCAGTGGTAGAGCACTAGCATGTTCAAGGTTCTAAATTTAATGTTCTGCACCACCCAAAATACAAACAAAAATCAAACCTGTGCAGGTTTATTGTCGTTCTCTGAAGAAGGACTATGTGGAGACCATATAGACATCAGTTATTTTCAACTATTTTTTAGACTCCTACCAAATAAGAGCTTAAACTGAAGACCAATCTGTGGGACAGATAAATGCAATACTTCTTTATTTGAATTTGGTTGGAGACATAGGTCCTTGCATATAAGTATCCCTTCCATCTTCATTTATATTTCCAGAGGACCCTGATATCTTTCAAAAGACTCATAGAAAGTGTGTTACATAGTTCCAAGAACACAAAATTCATTAAAAAGGGACAAATGACTGTTTTTATATGTGGAATTAAATGTATAGTGCAGGCATTCAAAATTATAACTAAGAAAAATGATATGAGTTAGCTGAAATAGGCTGTTCTAGCCTGAAACTAGGTGAGGGCTGAGGCCTAGAAAATATGTGCTTCATAAATTCAAACATCAGCTCTTCTAGATTTAAAAAAAGTAGCATGATTGTGAAAAGTAGAAATACAGTAGATGCTAAAACAGATTTTCAGAATATATGAGTGGGACATTATAATGCCACTAATTGATGGGGACTGTCCATTGTTCTTTAATATAATAGTTTGACATTTGAATCTACCAACACTTTCCTTAGTAGCTCTTTTTTGTACCTAGTAACAATAGTAATAAACTACTGATTTAGAAGTTGTAATATGCTAGAGTTTCTTTCTGTTGGGGTTTGAATTACCAAATCCTATTTCACCAAGAGGAGAGGGGAAGCAAATGTATATAAAAAGAATGGGATATCACAGTACAGGTAATTTTTATTTCCTCATTCATTCGTTATGTATCACTCACTAATCATTTAAAATGTGTTGGGAATCATGATAGATTCTGGGATACTTGAGTTTGTAATTATTTCCTTATATATTCATAGATTATTGTCACTGAAACTCACCTTCCATATAACCATTATATATTTTATTTTGTATGGGCTGCCATAACAAGCATAGTTCGGGTGGCTCATCCATCTCCCATAGTTCCGGAGGCTGGCAATTCTCAGGTCAAGGGACCAGTAAATTTGACATCTAATGAGAGCCTAATTTTGGGTTCATAGATTTCATTTTCTCACTGAGTCCTCCTATGACAGAAGGAGTGCAAAAGGGTCTTCTCTGCTTTCTTAAAAAGAGCACTAATCCCGCTCATGAATGTGCCTGTCACTTCCCCAACTTCACCTTCTAATATCATCATATTGAGGGCTATATATATGCAATTCTCAATTTTTCCTTCTTCATATAGTAAATTGAATAGTATCAAATATTTGTGTAATTTTCAAGCATTTTCCCAAAATACAAGCACTTGGTCATATGCTATCAAGTGTGCTATATTTGGAAATATTCTACTTAATTGCTAGAAATTCTAGTATATGATTTATTTTTGAGATTTTACACATCTATTTTAGTCATTGTTATCAAATCAAGAGCCAAAGAGGGCAAATCTATTTTGAGTCAGATGAAAAAATTCTAAATATGTTTGGGAAAGTCTGATATCCATATATGTATGAGAGTAAATCTCTACCCTGAAAAAAATAGAGACTGCTAATTTCACCTGTACATCTCAACCCTATGATAGTACTTCTTATTGTTCTTATTGTCTATGTTTAGAATCACTGACAGAAATACTGAAAACTAGGATAAATTTTAGTTTTTTTTTGGTTTTTCTCCGGTACCAGGAACCGAACTCACGACCTTGCGCTTGCCAGGCAGGCGCTTTTGCCGCTGAGCTAAATCCCCAGCCCCTAGGATAAATTTTAAAACTAAATGATTACTGTAAACTTATTTTAGTTACTTTAAAGTGGAGGAAAAATTTAAAAGACAATATTATTTTTATAACCTCTACTTTTAGTGCAGTATTCTATGCCTCATGTATATTATTCCATTTATTCAAAATCACAAAGAAAGTATGATAACAAATTTTATTAAAAAATAATTGGAGGTAAGAGGGTCTTACTGTTCAAGAACTCACAGCTAATGTTCAGTAAAGTAGAAGTCTGAACATACATTTCTAAATTTCAAAGTTCAATAACCTTTCACTAAAAATGGTCTACAGTAAATAGTAAAGGACTAATTGAAGTGTTTAATATTATTGTCACAGAAGGATGTAGGAAATGTTAAAACTATATCCCAAAAGACTCTAGTTATTTTGTCATACTTTAGAAATTATGATTTACCATTTTAATATTGTGGTGATAAGCCACTTTGACTTGCTGCCTAGTTGCAAAAGCTCTTAAGAACAAGATACATTAATTTGGATTTCCTGTAGATAAGTACTTTCAAGAAACATTCCATATTGCTTTTCCCAGTTGATGTACTATTTTACATTCCCACCAACAATGCAGAAGTGTTACTTTATCCCTGTGGCTTCACCAGCATACGTAATTATTTGATTTTTCTGATGATAGCCATTCTTTCCAAAGAAAGATAGACTCCGGGTGTTCTTTTAACACAAAGTGTTGTTTTAATATTATTGTAATGCTCAAGAATGTTGAACATTTTTTTCTTGTATTTCTTGGCCATTTGTTCTTCTGAGAAGTATCTACTCATTTCAGTTGTCCACGTACTGATTGGGTCTTTTATCTTGGGGAGTATAACTTTTACTGAGTTCTTTACTTACTCTAGATGGTAGTCCTCTGTCCAAGGAATAACTGACAAAATGTTTTAGACTCACCTCATTCTGTAGGTTGTCTCTTCACTCTGTTGTTCCCACTGCTCTGCAGAAGCTTTTAAATTTGATATGATTTCACTTATTGATTCTCAGTTTTATATCTTATGCCATTCGCATTCTGTTCAGACAGTCTTTGCCTATGCCTGTCTTTAAGAATAGTACCTATTTTATCTCTCAGCAAATTTAGTATTTCAATTTTAACATTCAGATCTTTGATTAATTTTTTATTTTAGTACATGGTGAATATATGAACCCAGATTTGGTGTTCTGCATGTAAATATCCAATTGTCTAGCACCATTTATTAAAGAGGCTATCTTTCTTTGAATGCATGCATTTGGCAGTTTTGTGCAAGATCAAGTACATGAATGTGCATAGCATTGTTTCTGCTTCTTCTGTTTGGTTTTGCTGATGCACATTTCTATTTTTGTGCCATTACCATGCTGTTTGTATCACTGTAGTTTTGTAAATAATTTCACATCCTGGACTGTGATACCTCCTGATGTGCTTTTGTTACCCAGGATTACTTTTTCTATTCTGGGTCTCTTCTGGTTCTCTTCTGGTTCCATATAAATTTTATGAGTATTTTTTCTAGATCTATGAGGAATGCTGTTGGTATTTTTGTAAATCTGTATATCAAATTTGGAAGTATATATCATTGTGTATATATATATGTATATATATATGTATCATTTTGACTATATTGGTTCTGCCTTTTTAGAAACATGGAACATCATTCTACTTGGTTGTAAGTGGCTCTTTTCAGAGTGAGAAGAGCTCCTTCTACGTCTCTTTTATTCAGGTTTTCCTAGTGAATGAATGGATTTCGCCAAAGGCTTTTTTTTTTTTTTTTTTTTTTTTTCATGAGTTGAGATGATCTTTTTGGTTTTTTGTTTGTTTGTTGGTCTTTTTGAGACAGGGTCTCTCTCTGCAGTTCAGGCCTGCCTTGAGCTCACTTTGTAGCTCAGGCTGGTCTCAAACTCACAACAATTCTCCTGCCTCATCCTCCTGAGTGCTGGAATTACAGGCATGCACCACCTGTTTTTTTGATGAGTTATATATATTGATTTGTGTATGTCAAACCATCCTTGTATCTCTGGGATGAAGCCAACTTTGTCACATTGTATGATCTTTTTGATGATTTATTGCATTCTGTTTGCCAGTATTTCCCTGAGAATTTTTGTATGTATATTCATTACAGAAATTAGCCTGTATTTCTCCTTTTTGGTTGGATCCTTGTCTTGTTTCATAACTTCCATGAATGACTTTAGGAGATTCATTCCCTTTAGATTTTATTTAAAATTTTGAAGAGTATTGGCATTAGACCTTCCCTGAAGTTCTTGTAGAGTTTGGCAGTGAACTGATCAGGTCCTGGGCATTTCTTGGTAGTTTATTTTTGAATTACTGCTTCAGTTTCATTGCCTGCTATTGCATTACAGAGGATTTTTAAATTTTCTTGTCTCAGGTTTGGTTATTCATATATATCTAAGAATCTGTGTATTTTTTCTGAGTTCTCCAATTTATCAATATACAAGTTTGTGTATAGGGCTGTGCACATCATTGATAATAATGTTCTGGATTTGGCAAGGTCTGATTTGATTTTAACTTTTTAATTGCATTGATTGGTGTCTTTTCTTTCTGTTTTTTTGTTAAGATTGGCTAAGGGTTTATGTATTTCATTTATCCTTTCAAAGAACCAGCTCTCCAATTTATTGATTCTACTCTGATCTTTATAATTTCCTTCCTTGTACCAGGTTAGGATTTGGATAGTTTTTGGTTTTGTAGGACCTTGAGATGCATCATTACATTATTTATTTGGACTTACTCTGCTTTTTTGATGCAGGCATTCACAGCTATAAACTTCCTGCTTAAGACTGTTTTTATTGTGTCCAATACGTTCTGATATGTTGTACTCGAATTAGCATTTAATTCTTGGAACTGTATTATATCTTCCTTCATATTTTCTGTGATCCATTTATTATTCTAAAATATGTTGGGCTGGGAGTATAGCTCAGTGGTACAGCACCTGCCTGGCAAGTATAAGGTCCTGAGTTTGATTCCCTGTACCAAAAAAAAAAATATGTTGTTTAACTTGTAAATTTTGCATAATTTCCATGGTTTCATTTGTCTCTCATTTCTAGTTTCATTGAAGTAGGATATGACAATATACATGGTAATATTTTTTATTCTTTTGCATGTAATAAAGCATTTATTATCTCTAAGTCTTGGTAATTAATTTATTTAGCCATTTTGTGACTCAGTCTTTCACTTGTAAAATAAATGTAATGTTAAAATCTCATACATAGAGAAATTGTTACTATTGGACTAGTTGAGCCCACCCATATAAATATTTAGCCTGCATGGCAGAAATGAAAAAAAGAAGAAAAAACAAGGACACAGTAGGGAGCTGTGAAGAGGTTGGCATGAGAGCTGTTGGGTAGATAAGGAGTCAGGCCAGAGGTGTTCTTTACACTAGACTCATCCTAAAGACCGTAGGACACCGAGAAATCACTAAACTGTTTCAGGCCAGAATATGATGTGTTCAGATCTATGATGGAGGAATAATGTTGAAGTTATATGAACTGGTTAAGATCAAGATTATTTACTTTTTCATTCTAAACAGAGTAAAGTAGCTAATGATTTTATCATTTTGAGTAGAATTTGGTCAGGTTCTATTACATTATGTTATATAACACAAAATGGAAAGACTCATCATAATGCATTATATAATAAAAACAGTAATGAAGAGAAGATAATAATGAATACTTTAATATGTCACTTTCGAGAGGAGATCAATAGAGGAAAAAGTGCTGTCTCAAACTCCCACACCTGGAAATAATACTCATGTATAGCCTATGTGCTATTCCCATATAAAACTGATGTGAAATAATATATCACTATTTATATATAAGGAAAGGTAGAAGAAACTTCTTCTGTTTTTTTTTTTTTTTTTTTTGGTTTTTTCTCCGGTCCCGGGAACCGAACTCACGACCTTGCGTTTGCCAGGCAGGCGCTTTTGCCGCTGAGCTAAGTCCCCAGCCCGAAACTTCTTCTTATTGGTAGATATTTTCAATGCATAGAAAGTACATACATCTTGAGGACTGGTACATATCTGTGTTGCATCTTGATCATTTTTATTTCTCATCTTCCTTTATGCCTCTTTCTTCAGATTCCTTTCTGAAATCTCCACATACAATACCTCCCTTTTTACTACCACGAGAAAGCAAGTTTAGCGAATGGAGAGGTGTGAGTGTGTGTGTGTGCATGTGTGTGCATGCACATGTGACCGTGTGTGTCTAAGTTTAAATGTTGCAATTGTAAATTTTTTTAGTGTCTTGAATGTATGATTTGTGAATCCATGGATTTAAAATACAGTATTAGTGAAAGTTTGAGGGAAATGCAATTTGTTTATGTTTTTAAGAGACATAAACAAACCTATCCAAATGTGGATAGATAGTAAGAGAGAGAGAGAGAACTAGAAAAAAGAACAATAAGGATTTTAGAAATGAATTGCATTGGGATCATTTGTTTTAAAACATAAGAATTTGGGTTGTGTTGAATTTAAAGGCAATTCAGAGGAAAAAAAAAAAAGGCTTCTGGGCAGCAAGAAATCAGCCAAATACATAAGGAGCCAAGCACAGCCCCAATCTATCATTTGCAGCATGCTAGTGCTGAGCTCTAGCTTGGCCAAAAAGTCAAATATGAAATGTACTCAGAGCTCCTGATTCCTCTCCAACATTTTGCACTCTGCTCTGGCATGTGTTCATTTAGGTAAAATTATCACTTTTCTTTTTCAAAACAAGAAAACATATTTCATCAATACTAAAATTTTCTTGATAAAATTTTTGACAAGTGCAAATGGTTCTAAAATAATAATTATAGAGATGGCTTAGAATCTAGATAGAATACTTTAAGATATCATGTTATCTGATTATTTGAGTTATCCAGAAAAGCCTTTTCCTGTCTTTTATCTCTATTTCTTTGTTACAACTTCCTTCTCCCTCTCTCTCCCTGGCCAGAGGTCCTTTCCCTCTCTCTCTTTCTCTCTCTGTTTCTCTCTCTCTCTCTCTCCCTCCTCCACCTCCTCCACTAACTAGTTAGTGGGTGGTTGCTACCTATCCAGTGACCACAGTTCAACAAAACGAAGCTTTGATGAATAAATAAAAGATACTGTGTCACTGGGAAATTTTTACATTACTATTTTTATAACTATTTCTAATCATTACATTGCTGTTTTGTGTGACCAATGTAGAAAGGGCAGAAGATTTACCCTTAAATTGCTGTGTTTGTCTAGAATCATCATCTACGCTTTCATCTCAAGTAATTGTATTGTGGGGATGTAAAAAGTGTATCATATTTGTGTTACTAGAAATCAGTAATCTGAAATGCTCTGTATTAGTCAGATTTCCTTTTGCTGAACAGTATGCAATACCCGCTACTTAAAAAAATACCCACAATTTAATGGATGAGAGGTTAAATTCAGCTCACAGTTTCAAAGATTTTGTACATAATTATCTGACTTCAAGGCAGGAACACCATAGTAGAAGGGCACGGTGTAGCAAAGCTGCCAGTTTGCTATGAGCAGGTGAACATCATCACAAAGAAAGGGGTAAGAGATCAAATTAAAAAACTCAATGCCATGCCTACATGACACACCCAGAAACACCCAGAAGTGTGTTTCACCAATACCTTAGATGGCTCCTAAGCTATTCAGGTTGACACAATTAGGCTTAACTCTCACCTAGCCTAAAATGTAAAAGTTCATGAACTCCAATATAATGTTACAAGTGGAAAATTCTATGCTTGACTTCATGGGTTGGGTTGCAGTAGGAAATTTATATGAACCAGGAATATTTTTTTGAAATTACCTTCAGACTCTGTGAATTTCATGTTTAGACTTGGATCCAATCCCAAAGATATCTCATTGTGCATGTCACTATTTCAAAATTTTAAAAAAATCTCAAATTCTGAAACACTTATGATCCCAAGTATTTTAGATTAGGGTTACTCAAATGTCCATATATAAGATTATAAAGTTTTAATATTATTTCCTCAATATTAATTCATCACAAAACTATGCATATCAACAATATCTAAGGTCAAAGATGTCTATGGTAGTACAGAATTTATATTCTAACCGGTTACTCTGGTTCAAGTCGTCTTAATCTTAATTATAATACTTAAATATTTAAATAGTAATATAGAAATGTTGGATGAAATCCTTCGGGATCTATCCTTTCCATGTTTGGGGCATTGCCTCTATAAGAAAACATCAGCTTCTACTCATCAACCCTTCTTAGTCTGGTTTTGCTGCTGTAACAGAACATCATAAACTGGGTAATAAAAGAATAAAAATTCATTGGCTCACAGCCCTGGGGGTCGGGAAGTACAATAGCAAGCCTGAGGGTTTGACATATAATGATGGCCTACTTTTCACATGCAAAGGAGCACCTTGAATTTTGCACTCTCTGGAGGGAAAGAGCACTGATATTCACAAGGGGAAGTAGTAGAAGAGAAAATATAGAATGCAAACTCTGTTTAAAGCATGAAAGGCACACATGCCTGTGGAGCTCATGTTGTCTAATAACCTCTTCAAGGCCATACCTGCGATACCATTACTTTGGTTTTTTCTTTTTCTTTTAATTTGAAAGAGAATAGGAAAAAATAAGAACAAATAACAACAATGAAGGCAAAAACAAATCAACACACAAAAAAATAGAAATGATACAAGGTCTAAAACAGGATGATAGGAATTAACAATGGTTGTTTTCGCCAACGAAATTACTCAGATTAACAGATGTAAGAATGCAAGATCGATCAAACAATGAAAGACAATTACATTTTAACTGGAATTTGGGAAGGGACAAACATTCAAAGCACAGTACTTTCCTAGTAAGCACCATAATGTATTGATGATAGCATTGTCTGGAGTCTGCTGGATCTGTGCTGAGATCTCAGCTCAATCTTCTATTATGTATGTGAAATATGAGCAAATTGCTTACTGCCTCTTACCTTTGTGTTAAGATTTGGTCATGCTCAGCTTCCAAGACTGTAGAGATTGCAAAATGAGAAGATAGAGACAAAATTAGTGTGAAGTGATTGGGATACTTGCCAAAAGAGCAAATATCGATGAGAAAATGGCACCATTAAGATAATATATTTTGATGCAATATTTTTAAAAAGCAAATTATTATTTGAAAACGGTTTTTATCTGAAACATGGTTGAAGTAAGGAAAAAGAAAGTGAGTCAGAGGCATTTCTATAAGTTTATGGCTTATTTGATGTATCAATACACTGTTCACTATGGTAGTATGTAGAATTTCTGAAGCAGCACCCACAGATGTTCTTCCTAATCTCAAAACCCATTAATATGTTACTGTGATGTTTATGTTATCTGACACTTATTTAAAACCTCTAAAGCAGAGGGATTTTTTTTTCTGACTGATGTCAAAAGAGAAAATAACAAGGAAGTCAGGGAGATTCAAAATGTGAGAAGATTCAACTTGGCATTGTTACTTTGAAGAAGTAGGGAGCCAATGGAGAGAAGTGCAGAGCAATCATGTGAGAAGAGAGACCAATAAGAATGTAGGAAAGAAGAACCTCAATACTAGTGGCCATAAAGATCGGGACTCTGCCATCCATAGGAATGAGGTTGAAAGAGATTCATAAATTACAACTTGATTTCAGACTTGTGATATCCTCTGTTGTCCTATTTGTGTCTTCATTGACTTATAGAAATCATACAATAAGTGGATATTATTTTAAACCATTAAGTTTGTAAAAGTTTTTGCAATGATAGGATTAATATAACCACAAATATTTTATATTAATTTTCATTTTAAATATATTTCATTAAAATATTATTTAACTCCTGAGGAAATTTGTGTATCCTCTCACATATTTTACTGGGGTCAAGTTCTTCATTTACACCCCTTGAGTTCCATTCATGTAATACTTGACATAATGCAGGTACAAAATGCATGTTCTAGTTATTTAGTTGTTAGTTCAGAGGGTCCTTTGATTCCACTCACTGATAGCATATCACCTTTATCTTTCCCATCTTTTCTCCATCTACCCATCCCCACAAATAGCTGTTGTTCACTTCTTCTTGCCTCTGTCAGATGCTTCTAGTTCTGAGACCAGCCAGGTGATCATCTGTTAAGTGCAGCATCACAAGAATATCACCAGATATCATACCATGAAATTTCCTTCTTTAAAAAACCCCCAGCTTTAAACAATTCAAAATTATGATCATCCTATACATTTGGGGATTTCTTTTTCATCATCCAGCATGGCACCATGGATTACTGTTAATAAAATTTATTCCTACAGGTTTCACTTTTTTCCAGATTTACTTTTAAATGCTTTTGCCAAATTTAGAGAATTTTAGAGAATTTAGGTCCTTGACTTATGGACTTTGTCTCTTATTCAGAGTATGTATTTGAATTGCTACAATAACTCTTGTTCAGGAGTTCCTACTTTGTCACAAAAGGAAGAGAAAGAAAGTAGCTATAAGAGTCATTCATAACCACTCATGTTAATGACTATTTTCACTATGATTGAATCATAGATATTTTATATCTACAGAAGTGGTCGTTTTTACTGTGCATGTTGATTCATAGTTGCATAACTAATCATGACAACTTTATTAATTACTTATTATCAAGGGTTTTCTCTTTTATTGGAGAACAAGTGACTTCCTTCCCTTGCCTTGGTTTGTGTATATATCTCTGTATGATAGAGATTAATGCACAAAGCTTTGCAAGAAACTGCCTCATTGATTTTGTTGCCTTTATATTTGTCTTCCTTAGATGATTTCCACTAACGTAGATGGAGGATGTACAGCCCACTTCAGTAGGACACTCAGGGCCCCACCTGTGGTGCTTGGAATTCTGACTTGAGTTCAGGCAGGTAAGAAGTTAAAGGAATATTTTTAAAGGAAATGCATTGCATCATTAATTATTTTTAAGGTCCTAAAAAGAGTACTTCTTTGACAGAGGCATTTTTATAAGTATTAGTTTTTGCTTATGCTTTGTATACTGATGGAAACACATTGATATAATGATGTGTCCCAAGATGTTATTCAATGTTGTAATGAGTTGTATATCTTTTATCTCACGAATCTCTGTGTTTGAATATTACTACACTATATTTTTAAATTCTTCTCATCTTGTATTAACCCATTCTGGGTCCTCCTGCATAATTTAGAAATATTTTAAACTTCATGCGATTTAAATTTATTTCTGAGATTTTTTTATGCAGTAGTAAATTCTGCTCTTAAACATAATTTAATTTCACAGCACCAGAGTTAATGGTAAATAAATGTAACCTGCCTCAATACATACAGCCTCCTTTTAGAGAAAAACCCAAAAAAGTCTTTGTTGAAGAAAAGTACCAGATCAGTACCTTAGAGTCTTCTGTGCTATGATAGTGCATTGAATACAAGAAAGCTGATGGGATAGTTTTAAAAAATGTCCTGACAGAGTCAAGGTGATGGCCATTTTTAGCTGCCCTGCTATCCATCACCTCTTTCAGCCAAGCATACTCCATCATATGCAACAGCCTCATGAATTTATGCATCAAGCTGTGCAGCCAGTCGTGCCGAGGGCGCTGGTGACAAGTGAAATTGCTGTGCGCCTCATTTAGCTGTTTATTGCGCCTGAGTACGTGTTGCAGCTGTCATCCCACGATGGGATGATAGTGCTCGTTAATAGACAAGACAGGCAAATAATGATGGAGGCCACAGCAAGAGATGCTCATCTGCCAATGGGCTCTAAGCAATATCACAAACATCCACAAAGTTTTCCATCAAAAGCAGCCCTGTAAGAAAATAGAGCAGGTCTGTTCTTCATGGGACTAACAATGGAGATTAAACTTTTGGAAAAAGTGTAGCCCAGTGGGTCATGTAACTTAAAGCTTGCATTTGGGCTTCCACATTATTTTCTTCTTTCAAAAGAATCACAAGAAAATGGTCACCCACAACAGCCAGATTTTCTTGCAGTGCCCAAGTTGACTGTATTCCCAGTGTATACCGTGGAATTAACCTTAATCCAGCTCAGTAGTTGCTCTTATTCTGGTGTTATCTGCAGTGCCATGAATTTGTGAATGTTGTTTTTCAAATGTTGAAAGACGTTTCATACATTCAGGAGTTTGATTGCTATCTTTCAATTCTTTTCAGTAATTCAGTGGAAAGAAACTTGAAATAGAAATAGTCTATCTCTGGATTTGAATGGAATTTTCTTCATATGAAATTGAATTATACTCAAGCATTTATATCTTAGCACATAGCAAAGAATCTCTTAATGAAATCCCTTGCAGGTGAAAGTTCTGTTAAACAACTAAGTCATTTCCTTGTTGTCTTGTATGTGTGGTGCTAAGTCTTGTGGGTATTTATTTTATAATTGATGATTAGCAAGTGCCTAAGTGTAAGCTTTATTGTGAATGTCCATCATAGTACCAAGAGTTTATTCATTGTGTACGAATATCAGTCTTAAAGAGTTAATTAACAAATTATGACAATCCTTTAAAGATTTTTATAAATAAAAATCATAGTTAATAGAACTTTAATTCAATTCCAACTAATTGAATATTGGTCTCAAATATAGAAAATCTGCCAAAGTTCAAATTGTGACCTCAGGATGGAAGTAAGTACAGATAAATTTAATAAAAGATCGAGAAAAATCCACAAATATAAAAACTGGAAATCAAATGCAGGGAAAACCTACTAGGCATATACCCACTATTTAATAAACTACTATCTCAGAGATCATAACATGTGGCAACGATCTTTCTAATGATATCCATTGTACTATTGGGAAAAGTGCCAAAAGTTTAACAGAGATACTATTTTTTAAAATTCTAATTTTCAAAATATTTTGTAAATTAATGAATATAATATCATTGTTTCTATTTATAAGATACTATTTATACTTATGAAAAAGAAATGAATGCCAAGGATCACCACGTTGAGTGATCATATATGTAAAACTGGTTTTTACTTATTTGGAAGATCCAAAGACAAAAGTTGGAGTACAATTAGTTAACTTGAGAGATATTTATAGAAGACTCTGGCCCAGAAGTGTGGAAGTGAGCCAGGTAAAGAATGAGTTGGGACTATTAGGACACAGGTGCTCTAAGGCCTTCTAGGAGATGGTATAACTGTTTAACTTGTAGTTGAAAGTCACTGTTACTAATAAATACATCGAGAACCATAGAAAGTAGTAACTACACTTACACAGAAAAATATCATTGCTGGAAATGCAGGGCTATTATGAAAGATACCTCAAAAATTCTTTAGTTCATTTTAGGGATGAAGAGCCCAAGTCTCAGATGGAGGTCACGTGATACAGTGAGGCGTGCAGTGAGTCACCTGCTGCGTCTGCAGTAAAACAAGGTCACTGGGGCCCTGACGTCCCCCCCCCCCGGCTTCCTCGACCAGTGACATTTTTCATATCCTTGCTGTGACTGACTTTGTTGGTATAGTTTTACCATTGCTAACAGAAGTTTTATTTTTATTTGTATAGTGTTCCTAAGATCATTTAGATTCGTCTATATACAATTGCATATGTATTTACATATGCTTATTAAAAAAGGGAGAAGAAGAATACAAGTCATCTAACAGTGCCTTGGGTGAAATAACAAGGGTTGTGTAATGAAAAGAGAAGAGAGAATTATAAGGAAAAAAATGCTCAGGCTAAGGATAATTGCTAGATTTGAATACAAAATTTACCACTGATTTAAAAGGGTTGATTCATTCTTAAATGTGATTGTTGTCTTCAGGCTAAAAATTACTTCAGTGAGAATTGATCTTCAGTCCTATGATAGAAATAAATGAGAAAACATAAGTTAACTTCTCACAAAAATAGTTTTATGATACGCATTTCAAATATATATAGATACATATAGATATATATTCTGCAAAGTGAAGCTCTTCTGTATTATTTAAAGGTCCCTTTCTTCTTTAAAACATTCATGTCTGTGGATCCTCTGTTACTCAAAATGTATAACAAAGTCATTAAACACAAGTTTTCACTTTTTATCTTGATCTTAAAGTATCTATTTCCTATAGGATTCTGATAAACAGTGTATAGGGCAATGTGTATTCTACAGCAATTAATTTGGATGCACAGTAGACATTATTATTATACAGAAGGTACAGAATTTCATTAGGATTATACATTACAGCAGTGATTTAGCTCAGAGTCTTAATGTAAAATCCCAGGAACTAACATGTAATAACTTTATATACTTTATTTTCTTTTCCCTGTTTTGTGCTTACTATGGAATAATACAGTGGGAGCTGTGTTATTCTGCTCTTTGCTTTCTTGAAAATAATGGCAACAGCAACAAAATTTTTTGGCATTTACATAACTAATGGTCAGCAAATTTGAATATGTTGACTTATTTTTCTTAATGGAATGGAAAAGAAATGTGTGTTACACACACGAAGTTTTATTAATGTTTCATAAAATGGTTGCTACAATCAAAGGAACCGCTCTGAAAATTAAATTACTGGGCTGACTCTGAAAATCAGCATAATATGCTCTGTTTAATTCAGTCATGCTAAGATGTTAGATTCTCCTTCCTTCTCTCAGCATTCCCTCTCCTTCACCTGGGGGCATCTGCTGATGAGTCTCTTCTAGAGGTTGTTTAATGACTATTTTACAGGAACTGTCAGCTTTCTAAAAACCAGTGGCACTGGGCGTCACTGTATTACCAGCATTTTTACACAATTTGCCTGACTGTAAATCGGAGGTTTAAAAGTACAAGAAAAGCTCTTATTTGATTTAATGACTGGCTGAGAGATGTCGATTAATCTCTCTACGCTCAGATGTTTTACTCATAAAGGTCATCTATTGTTTGTTTATGCTCACTTTGCTGGTTTTTAGACACACAACAAATAAGAAGGCCTATTCAGAAGAGCAAAGGGTGGCCTTGGGAAAATCCCTGTCATATGCACTCTGGGATTTGGACTGAAATCCTGATTACACGAGAAGTGAAATAAATGCAGCCTTTACATTAACCAAATATAAAACTTCAAACTATGATACCTGCTTAATTTGGCCAAAAACAGAAAAATGAAGATGATAGCCTTTTCCTAATTTATTTCCATTTGTAAAAAAAAAAAAAAGAAGAAGAAAGAGGAGCTTATTTATTTTCATTTGTAAAAAGTAAGTTATTGGTCATATAAAGAAATGATTTTTGCTCCTCTCTGCCCCTAGCATTTTTAACCAACCAAACAGGAATCTTTTTAGCATTATTATCTTATCTTACTTAGGAAATTTCATTTAATCAAGGATCTACTTAATTTGAAACATTTTTATGAATGTATTCTTTTTAAAAATTACATTAGTTCACTGTAATCGTAGTATATAATAAAAAGCCACACTTCCTGAATTTTAATATGAGTACTCATGATAAGTGTGAATTATTTTTGGCAGTTTTGATTTTGGTACTCCTTAAAGAGAAACACGTAATTCTTTTAATCAATAAATATACTAATCAATCAATCAAAGCCCATCAGCAAAGAGAATGATCTAAGATCTCAAAAAAGCAACACACAGAAGATGACACTAAGGAAATATTTAACAAATTCATAACCATCCTTTTAAATGTTAGGACAGTAAAGTGAAGTTATTCTTTCATCAACCAAAGTATTACCTGACCGTAGGTTTTCCCAAACACATAGAAAGGAACAAGGATTCTGGCGTTACTTTTCCTGAATGTGGGTTTCTCACCATAGATGACTGTAAAACAATAAGATCCAGGAGAAGGTGGGGCATGCATATAAGTAAAGATGGTTGGAAATTCCCCTCTTTTTCAAGAATGGAAATAATATATGCACTGAAGAAAAATAAAATGCCCAGCTTTTCATTGGACAGTCTATTCAGACAGGCAGAGCAGAGGCATCTGGATATCAACATTGCAAAATCCCCAGAGTACACAGTTCTACTACTACCAAGTAATTGGAGGTATCAAAAAGCCATTTAAGTAAACTTAATGCCATTTGCTTTTTTGGAATCTCAGCTCCACATTCTAGTAACAAATGGCCACAGAGCAACCGTACATATAAATAAAATAGTGGGTAAAGTTCTGGTAAAATTTTCAGAGTATTGTTTGAAAAGTATTTCTTAGGGAAAATATAGGAACAGGAATAGGCAACCTGGGATAGCACTGGTATCGCATGATAAAATCTCTTTAAAGGGACATCTAAAACCTCAGTTCCTCCTGAGAAATTATAGGGCCTCTTTTACTGTATATCCCCTTCCTTGGGATTTTATTACACTGAATTGTATTTATTTGTATACATGATGATAGCTCTCTGGAGATTTTCCTCACAAGGACAGGGACTGTTCTACATTTATCTTGATATTTCCCAAATATTCCAAAATATAGGGTAGGGTTGGGCATACAATAAGTACTCAATAAATATTGTTTGAATTGCATAACAACACTGTTGGTTTTCTTCGTATTTGGCAAAGGCCTCATAAAGTGTTCTAAATATTATATTCCTCCTTAAAATTCAGACTGCCTCCCACTGCTAAGCTTGAAGGAGACCCGAGATTGGACATGGAGATAGAGACTCTAGTCTCAGTCCTGTTCCTCTGTAACTGCCAAAGAATGCACTTAAACTTGAGCATTTTCCATTTCTTATCAGTAAAATTCTGGATTTCATAAATCCTGAGACCCTTGACAGCTGTGATGCCCTGATTATAAGATCTCTGCTATTCGCATTTGTGGTCAATTATTTCCTTTAAGTTTATTTGCTACTATAAATTATTATTGATAACTAATACATATTATATGTTTTCTTCTGACGTGAATATTTTCTCCTCTAATTCTCACAACAATGCTACGAGTTAAGGTTTTAGAAAGAGTGAAACTGAGCCTTGGAAAGATTAGATGTTCTTCCAAGGAATCACATATGCTATAAATTGCAGAGCCAAGATTAAAGTCCTGGGCTCACAATGCTCACTGCCCTGCTCTTTGCATTGTGCCACCCAGTTCTATCTGCCTCATTTTTTCTGGACTTCTAACAGGATCACAGTGTAATATTAGGAGTACAATTCCTGAAGCAAACAACGGGACCCTCTGAGAACAAAAACAATTGATAAATCAAGCACTCCAGGTTGTTTTGTTATCAGAGGTGATAAGGTTCCTCTGATCGCCCCTATCCTTTCTCATATTCTCGTGACCAGTGTCACGCATTTTTGAGACAGCTGGCCAATGGACTCTGTGGCCATAAAATAGAGATCAGCAAGCTGTTCTCACAAGGACTGAACTTGTGACCTCATGTCTTTTTCACCACACCCCATGCAATTGAATTACATAGCCAAAGACAACTGTGACAAGCACCACATGAAATGAAACACAACCCTAGACATGTGTAAATATTTATCATTCAGTTCACTTATATTTCAATTAATTTCAGTTATTTATTTTGGACTTGTTCTTTGTAAAACAGTGCACTGGGAAGCACATGCATACTCTGGACCTCTGAAACAGAAAATGTTAAGAGGAGAGGGAAAACAAACAGATAGATCACCAGAGATCTTAGAAGAAATCAAACGAAGGTCCATGATTTGCAATGCCTGACAAATGTCCATCCAGATGTGAAGTATCAGGAAGAGCTTTATTAAGTGACATTGATAACCCCTCACACCTCCCCACTGTGTTTCCATATCTACAGTGTTTTATGATCGTAAGTAGCCTCAAATTACCAGTTCAAAAGTATCTATTACCAACCCACTGGTTCTCATAGCTACTTAGATCTCTAGTACTTGCAGTGGTCCTGGCTAGACCTTTCTCTTTTCTGTACTGTTATCCTATTTTCATGCAAATCTAACCAATAGAGGTGATTCTCAATGTGATAGTTAATTTTGTGTGTCAACTTGACTTGGCTAAGGGATGCCCAGCTAGATGGTAAAACATTACTGCATGTGTATATGATGGCACTTTTGGTAGAGATTAGTATTTGAATAGATGGAGAGAGTAAAGAGAATCATTGCCACAGATATGGGTAGGCATTATTCAATCAGTTGAGGACACAAAAAAAAAAAAAAACAAAAAAACAAAAAAAAAAAAAAAGGAGAAAAAAGAGTGAATGCACTTGCTCTGTTTGAGCAGAAATATCTATCTTCTCCTGTACTGGAGCATTGATCTCTTTATTCTGGGGTCTTAAGGCTCAGACCACTCCTTATACTATCAGTCCCCTTGTTTTCACCTCACAACAAATTACTCCAACAGCTTTTCCAACTTGTAGCCAGAAGCACATGTGACTCCTTGACTTCCATAACTGAGTGAGTATACTCCAATATCTATCTATCTATCTATCTATTATCTATCTATCTATCTATCTATTATCTATCTATCTATCTATCATCTATCTATCATCAATCTTTCTATTTACTTATCCATGCATCCATATTATCTGTTTCTCTGTAGAATCCAGACTAATATGCCTAGCCAGTTATTTATTTCAAGTTCCTATTAACTGGTTCCTTAGTCTTCTAAGTGTTGCCTGGGCCTTGTCTTTTGTGATTTTGCATTTAGTTTCTGGCTCAGTGGTGGTAAAACTATGGCATGCATGCCCCAGCTGACTGTTTGTTATCACTGAAAGCTCTAAAAGTTTTGTCATCTCTGTACTTACCTCTTTTATTTTCCATTCCCTAGCATTATAGTGATGATGCAGCTGCAGGTACTACTTGAAGTCTATGAAGCCTGCACTGTTCTCCCTGGCCTCCAGGAGAGTGCAGAGATTTCACATTTAAGGTATTCCCAGAATTATTGCTTAGAACAGGGATTCCAGAAACTAGACCACTCTGAAGAGACAAATCATATTTTAATCTCCATGTATAAACCAAACTAAAATTTCAACCCAAAGTCAACTTAGTCAACCAGTAGAGATGAGAGTTGGACTTTGACCTTCACTAAGTGGTAAGGAACTAATAGAAGGAAAAAAGTGCCAAAAAATTATTTCTTCCTTTTCATGAGTCTTCAATATCTCCTGGCTGATTTCTTTAAAGTTTCCACTATTGATGAAGTTCTGTGGTATCCAGGGTCAGTCACATTGAATCCAGGGGAGAGCGTGGTAGCTTGTATTACTGCTTTTGTTGTACATAACTCCATTTGTTTCTTTTTAGGAATTCACTCCATAAAAGGAGTTTTTTTTTTTAAAAAAAGGAGATTTTCTTAAGTGTGTAGGGATTTAGAATAAAAGATTGCCCTCCAATATTCTTTGGCAAATAGAAATTATTATGCCCAGGAAGATACAAGAATATTTGAAATTAACTTTAATTTTCTTATTATTGTATATATCCAAATTCTTAAACTGAGTAATCTTAATCTCAATTATAAGCTACCTTCAATAGTCTGCCTTAATATTCGTAATATTTAGGATTCAATTTATGCAGTTCATGCCCCTGCATATGCTTAAATGCTTCTTTTCTAAGATTTCTATGACAAAATGCTGACTAAAATAATCTATGATGGTTTAAAAAGAACGGAATTTCTACCAGTAATTTCATATCATATAAAAAGAAGAAGCAAAATGTATCACGTACAGGTACAAACTCCCTACAACGAATGTATCCTTATGTGTGTCTAAAATGGACCAAAAAAAAATTTTAAAAAACATAATTGAACCCCAGTTCTCTAGAAGATTGTTCTTTATTGCTTTGACAATAGAAATTGGGGACCACTTCACCACTTTCCCTCCTAAAATTTCAATGAATTTAACAGATTGTCTGTCTAGATCTGTACTGATGGGAATAAGAATTTCGGACAACAAGAGACCACTTCTTAGGCTTACTGCCAGATTCTGAAAACCACCATAATAAGTTGTTTCTGCCAAGTAAGTGAAATCTGAATGCTGGCTAAAACATTTGGGAAAAAAAAAAATAGAATGAAGCCCATGCTGACTAATAGGCGCTAATGTGTGAATAATAATTAGTGCAATTAAGTGACTGCTGCTGTGCGGGTGAAATTTTCAGAATACAAAACATTAATGTAGGGGTTTACATACACATAAACAAAGCTTTAAAATGGGCTACTATAAGCTGTAATATATGGAAATATTTAAGGGAGAATATACAAATATGGAATGCTCATTTTGGGTACGTTAGTATTAGGCATAGAAATTCTATGAATGTAAGTCATCATCACAGTCTTACAGTGATGTGCATGTGCTTCCTATGTCCCCATATAAGCAAAATAAGTTGTGAGATATGAGTTTAATAACACTCAACTAATATACATGAAGTTAGAAAAAATTGTTTCTAGCTTCCATTCAAGCAGCTGTTATCTGTCTCTATCTCTTGCCCTCACTCCATATGGCCATCCTTCTACTCTAAATCTATCTGTCTGTGTCATTCCTCCCCTGCCCTGCCCTCTCTTCCCCTCATCTCTCCTCCTTTCACCTCCTTTCCCCTCCTTTCCCCTCCCCTGCCCTCTCCTCCGCTCTGCTCTCCTCTCCTCTTCCGCCCACCATTTTTCTGAATATATAGAACTAGTTTTCTTGGCAAATAACAGAATTATAACTAGAACCACCAGGAGCTTAGTTCATCTAACATGGAAAATAAATTATTGTTATGTTTTAGAAATACTGCTGTGTCAAGGTCAAGATTAAGGTCATTTACAAGGCAATGCAGACGACAGCATATAATTTACTGGCCAGAGCCACTCACAGATGATGTGGGGGGAGCGGGAATCTTCCCATCAGAAATCTATACTCATTTAGCTTTCATAAACAAATGCTTATCAAAGTATTTAAATATTATATTGTGAGATTCATTAAGGAACATCGAATTATCCACTTCCTTTATTCACCTTTTGAAAAATATATTCAGTAGCTGATGATTAGTCACTGGTGTGTTTATTCACCAAGAATAAGGAACTCTAAGTCAACACATTCTAATGTGCTGTCCTTTGCAAATGAAGATAACACTATTGATTCACAATGAGTGGCCCAGCATTTATTTCTTCTTTCTTTTAGGGGGTTGAAGTATTGATGACGGGGGCTGGGGATTTAGCTGAGCGGCACAGAGCCTGCCCAGCAAGCGGAAGGTCGTGAGTTCAATTCCCGCTACTGGAAAAAAAAAAAAAGTGTTGATGACATGTATACTTTCATCCGTAGTGTCTTAACATATCTAATTTGTGCCCAAGAAATAGCTTTAATCTAATACATAGCTGGCTATAATTCAACAAGTAGCCCTTGATTATGAAGAAGAATAAATATAGTAAAGAAATTTTTGTTGTTGTTTTCTTTACAAAGTGCCTTGGAGAGCTTTAAAATGGTTTGAGTACTCACAGTTCCAAAACATTTTTAATGGATGATCCCACTCACCACTACCAGGAGGCTTTGTTACAGTACAGCTAGAGAGACTTTACTTTATGAATGAAAGGAGCAGGGGAAATGGGTTTGGGGAGAGAGTGAAAGAAAGAGAAAGAGACAAAGACAGAGACAGACAAGAGACCGTCAGGAAAAGATCTAGAAGATATTCAAATCAAACATTTCATGGGGGAGGGACTGATTTAGGCCTGCAAACATAATCAGTAAAATAACAGTCTGAGCTCCATAAACTCAATTCGATGTGTAAGCTCATCATTTCGTGAGGAACCACTCGTTCCAGTCCAACAGATCTTCCTCCTCTTCCGCTGCATCCTGTCTTTCCACCTTTCCTCCTCACAGACATTCTTTCATCACTGCTTTCTGCAAAAGGGACTTAAAGGGAAATTAAATGAGGTCCAAATTCTCTAGTGGGAAATAAGACAAATAAGTAGAAATCATCTATGACATCAATCATATTTTTACGAAAAGAGCTACAAGTACCCATAGAAGGGCTATTCAGTGTGTGCTCTCAGGAAAAGGCAGGAAGGAATTAAGTGGATGGAGCATGAGGGAAAGCTTCCTAGCGGATCTGCTTCTGCTTACCCATGAAGTTCACAATGTTGCTCTCTACTGACTTTTCTCCTGTACTCTGTAAACGTACTTATTTTCCCACACGCTAGAAGAAAGAAAATTTCATCAAGCCAGTGTTTATTTCTGACAAATAGCCCAGATCCTTCTATTCCCTTGCTCAGCCAGCTTCTTCTCCATGGGTTTACACAGCCTCTGCCTCTGCCTCACGCCGCGTGCACCAGCTTCTCCCTCTCACCATGTCGTGGAAACTGTTGTCTCTTTGATTGTCACTGTTGTCACTACTGAACACCCACCCGTGTTTGGAATGCTCTTTTCCCAAGAATGCCTTTGCATGCTCCACTTCAGGAGTCTTTGTTATAATTCCAAGTCCTTTCTTCTGCTCCCATTAAAAAACAAAAACAGAAACAAAAACTACTGTTCTTGCCTTCCCTGCTTGATCTATTACTCTTGTTGCTCTCTATATTGTCCACAATGGATTTGGGGAATGGAGGGCATCTCATTCATTTCCTCGGGTTTAACTACTACCTGTATACTTATACCTTCCTAGTACAGATCTCTAACTTCTTTGTTCTCTTCTGAGTTTCAGAATTGAATACATAAATATTATGCAAAATCTCTACTTGGTTGTGCCAGAGACTTCTACATCTCTGGTATAGTACAAAAACCTCCCTTCTCTTACTCTATCCTCAGCCTGTGCTATCCATGTGGAAACCTACAGCCCCTAATAGTGCTCCTGATTCAGAACCTAAGAGTCAATCCAAAATTCACTCTTTCCCTTCTGCCTTCCTTTCCCTTCCCTTCTCTTCCTCTCCTTCCTTTGCTTCTTTCTTTCTCTTTCTTTTCTTTTGCTTTCTTTCTTTCTTTCCTTCCTTCCCTTGTTTTCTTCTTTCTCCTTCCTTGCCCTCCTCTTCCTCCTCCTTCTCTGTCTTTTCCTCCCTCCTGTTTTTCATTATGGACCTCAGAAAATTCTTCTAAGTTTACCTTATGATCATTTATCAACTCTCTATTTCTCTTTGGCCCAACTAGTTTATATGTATAATGCTCCTACAATTTATCCTATGTCATAACAGTTAAGTTTGAAGCCAAATTTAATATAAACCTAAACAAGATTAAGCTTTCTTTTTGTTGTTTTTTCTTCAGTACTAGGAATTGGAACCCAGTGCCTTCCCACTTGGCTACTTTCCCATGTACGTACTTTTTTTTTTTTTTTTACTTTATTCTAAACAGAGTAGTAAATGAGAAAAAAAAAAAAAAAAAAGAACAATAGCAGCATACCAGCATCACAAACATAAACAAACCAAAGCAAGAACATTTGAAGGGAAACATGATTTCCAGATAAAATAATTCAAATCAACAGTGGTTGTTATATTACATATTGTTATCTTCAACTACATTGCTCAGATTACCAGATATAAGAGTGGAAGAGTGTCCAAACCATTAAAGAGAATAAGAAAATCATTATTAGATAAAACATTAGTGATAATACAGTTTCACTAGACAAAATGGTAGGAATTCACCATGGTAGTTCCATTGCATATTGTTGCCTTCAAATCAGTTGATCAGATTACCAGATATATACATGCAAAATTGGTCAGAACATAAAATTTTAAGCATTAACTGTTCCTTTCAATGTACCATCAGATTTTGATGCAAGATCTCTTTGAATTACTAATTTGCCCAGGCTGGGATCAAAAGCCACCCTCCTGCCTAAGCTCCCAGAATGTGGGTGTACAGGCATGCACCACCATACCTGGCGAAGGTTATGCTTGTGACCCGTCTTTTGCCTGCCTCTTCTCCTTGTAAGACCTTGTAAAGGATTTGGCAAAGTACTTAATCGTATACATTTGTAAATTGTCTAAATTAAATATTTTAATTTCAAACAATTAAATTTACACACCACTGCTCTTTAGAGCAAATGGTACCAGTCAGACTATAAGCAACGCCAGACTATAAGTAATGGATGCTGGGACTGCAGGCCTGCACCACCATGCCTGGCTACAACTTCTAAGCTCTTGAGAAAAGGAGGGTGGGTGAAAAATACATTTATTCGTGTTCATAATATATATTTATGTGGTTAGCAAATCAATCATGTGAGGAGCTAAATTAATGTTAGCCATCCACAACTAGGAGTGGCTTCCAAGAATATTCTTGAGTCCCACTAGGCCAACGCACCCAACCTGGTAAAACGAAGTAGCTGCTGCAGGTTATAAGACAAGAAGCAACCTTGTCCTGCGGCTTCAGAAGCAGATGCATATGAATAATAGTGGACAAACTAGACTGGAAATGCACTGGCACAGAAAAAAGCCTGTGCAAAAGACCTCCCAGTCATCAAACATGTTAAAATACAAGTAGAGGGCTCAGATCGCAGTGTTCTTGGGTCAAAATGGAAGTTGTCTCCTATCAGGAATATGCTGGAACATACAGCAAGTATAATCATCAATCCTTATAAATTTACATGATTTGGGGCTAGGGATTTAGCTCAGCGGCACAGCGCCTGCCTGGCAAGCGTGAGGTCGTGGGTTCGATTCCCGGTACCGGAAAAAAAACAAAAAAAAACAAAAACAAACATACATGATTTTCTCCCATTCTTTTATTTTTGAGGAAAATGCTATGAAATGGAGTTTCTCAAATGTTTATGATTTAGAGGAATATCTTGTGACAGTGCTTTGTGTAGAACTCCACGTTTTTGGTGTCCGTCATACTGGCTCACACACTGTACTCTCCCTGACTCATTTTGTCATTTCCAGAGGAAATAGCATGCAAAATTGCCACCAATGAAGAAATGGCCTGAGGAAACAAGTGTTTGAGTGATGACACTCCTGCATAAATTAACTCTTGTCAGTTTATGTAACATGAAAGTGGTTTGATACACATTTAAATTTCTAAAAGTATTTGAGCTGCTCCTGTCTATATTTTGACTTGGTTTTCCTTTCCCTAAAGAGAACTTTGCTACAGCTGATTTTCACTATTCTCTCCATATATAGAAACTGAGGCACATGGTCAGAAATTCTATTCTACTTGTTTTAACACTAAAGTCCTGATTGTGTTTACTATGGCACAGCAATACCATTTATAATTACTCCCAAAAAACTTTTAAAAAGGTATCTCTACCTGAACTCAAAGGTCAATATCATTCCACGATCAAATGATGCTGTACTATAAAAGAATTTAGGTGATTTGGAAAATGCTCTCACTTAAACTGCTTTGTGAAAAATGAAATCAGCTCATAGATATTACTGGTGCCTACTGATGAATACCATATGTTTTCTCACTATTTTGTTAATGCAAATTTCAAGAATTATGCTGCTTAAAACTTAGCATTTTTTTTTACTAAACACATTAATTAGAATCATATCTTTAAATTTATTTGTAAACCTTCAAAATTATCAGCGTGTGAAGGCAATCTGTTCTTCACACTTTACCCTTGAAAGTTGATATTAGTCCTTCTGAAAGCAGCTAAAGGAACTAAGGTAATAATAAATGAGAAAATGAGTCTCTGGAATAATAATTAAAATGGCACCAAACTGAAAGATCATGACAAAACATGACATGACAGGTAGTGGAAATTAAAAACTAAAATTAATCAAAATATGAAATAAGCACTGATAATTAAAGCACCCTACAAAAGTTAAAGTGACTCTTTTAATAATGACAGAAACCTTAAAGGTATGAATATGGTGCATTTTAATACCTCTTCCTGCTTGGTGGCAGCCACTTCACAAGTACTCATGTAGGAGCAACACAAAGTATTTCTTACATCTAAATAAAAGCAAACCAACAAGTAAATCTGATGCAGATTCTCTCTTCAACAATATACGAGCTAAAATTTAATTCCTTATATAGACTACAGAAAATCATTTTGGGGAAGACTGAAATAGAGGTAGACCTTAGCACTGAATAGAAAAACTTTTGGTGTGGATAGTAGAAGAAGACAGTAAAATGGTTCAGTAATTTGACCTTTGCAGGATTCTTTAACATTAACAAATATTTTACTAACACTTTTAATAAGAACAAGATTTGCAGACATGAAATTGATAATTTAGCTTTAAGCAATGTGAAAAAGGATTGTGTGTGGAATAGAAATAGGAATCATCTTGAGCCCCAGGGAAATAACGATGAAAACAAGTGATAGATACAAGCACAGGCATGAGGAAATCTGAAATAAAACTGAATTTAAAAGAATAGAAATAGATTCAAGACACATATGGTCTTTAAAAGTAAAGAAAATCTGCCTTAAACCATTACGTGATTCCAATCTTGAGCTTTGGTGGTTAAAAGAAGGGAAAATAAATTGAAAGGGATATTTTTTTTTTCATAAACTCAAGTGAGTAAATTCCCAAATCTCTAGGTCACTGTACATATTCTAACGAGTTCATAGCTAGAAAAATATGATATTGCCTAAAAAGTACAATTGCTGAAAATAAAAAAGTAAAGTCTTCACCAGGAAAAAAATAAATCTTGAATAAAAGGTCTAAATTTTTTCACTGGAGTCACTCACATTTGATTCTAAAGAAAAGTTGTACTAATGAAATTAGCAATATTTTATATTATGGTAACTGTCAATATACTTTTTCATCAAAAAAATATCAAATGTGAAATGCTTTTCCTTCTGTGTCATGCAATTAAGATTCTCTTGAACATCCAAATCTCAGCATAACCAAGAATTTTGGTCATGTGAATGCTGGTGTTCTACTGAAAGCCAAAATGACCATACCACAAATCTAGGTGAGAGTGAATATTATTGAAAGGATATTATTATAGGAAGAACTTGATTTTTCCAGGTGTTAGGAGAAATATTACCAATACTTCATAGAGAAATGTAGAGGCAGAGATAATAGTAAGAAATGAACAAGTGGCAAAACCTAGGAAGAATTTGTCCTATCAATTGTAAATTATTTTAAAAAGTGGTTGAAAAGGAAGAAAATGCTAGTTTTTACAGTATAATGTATGTTGTTACTGCTGAGTCACTAGTGACTATTACAGACGTGAGAAAGTGCAGAAAGTTAAATATACAATAAATGGGAATCAAGAGTAGAAAATGGCAAAAGGAGGTGAAAGAAATGGGAAAATTGCACTGAATTGCACTGAAGCTGAATGCAGTGCTTCCCACATCTAATGCTAAGGGCATTATAATATTTCTTTTTAGTTGTTAAGGACATATGGGCCTATAGATCTCAGAAAGCTGGACTGGAATGAATGACATTTAGACTTTGACTACAGTTGCTGGGATAAAGTTCAAGTGTTACATTTCTTCCAAGAACTTCACTTGCCCTTTTTTCCTTGCTGATGTACAGTTCTTGGAATTGAACTCAGAACCTTACCATACTGAGCTACATTCCCAGGCCTTTTTTATCTTGAGACAGGATCTAAACAAGCTGATAAATTGCCCAGGCCAGGATTTAATTTGTATCCTCCTGCCTAAGCCTTCCAGAATGCTGGGATTACAGGCATGCATCACACCCAGCTCACCTATCCATTTGAAGAACTTTGCATGTTTATCTGAAGCTAAATTACATGGTCTCTCTTGTTTGCTTTCACTTACTGAAAATCCCCAGGGTATTTTTTTTTCCTAATAAAGGTTTTCCCAATAAGAGAAAATATTACCAAATATTTCAAAACAATTATATTGTATTCTAGATTTGGTACTGATGACACTGACTTAATTTCTACTCTCTGGGATATGCAGTATCACTACCTGCACTCAAAATCATTGTCATCCTTCTTGTTCTGGTTTATATTTAGATGACTGCCCCCCAAGCTTTATGTGCTCACAGGTGTAGCTTTAAGGAGGTAATTGGGTCATGGATTCGTCCACCAGTGAGTTTATAGGTAAACATGATATTGAGAGGTAAAGCCCCCTTGGAAGAGGTGGGTCATGGGAGGCATGGCATGGAGGGGTCTATCTCCTTCCCACCTACCTTAATCATCCCCCTTGCTTCCTGTCTGCCATGTTTTGAGCCGTCTCTCTTCTGCCATGTCCCTCTGCCATGCCACCCTGCCCTGGAGCAGCTGACTATGGGCTGAAACATCTACAAAGGGTGAGCCAAAATTTGTAGGTATTAGGTATTTCATTTAGCATAAAGGAAGTAATTAAGACAGTCCTCTGGTGTACAGGCTAAATAACTAGACATTTTGCATTGTCTTTTTAACTATTCTTTGCTTACCACTTTCTTTATTTCCATTTTTCTCCTCTGCACCTTGTCAACTGATTGAAATATAGAGTTCAAAAGTGGGCAAAACACAAGATTTTGAAGGCTTAGTCAATGTTGAATATACCTTCCAGACCAATAATCAATTACCCGCAAACATTGCTGACTGCTGCTTAGTTCTCAGGACTTTCTAAGCCACAGTCCTTCTGTCACTCATGTCCAACTTTATATTTGTGAAATCACTATGAGATTTCTTATATTTGGGAATTTTATGTCACTCAATATCTACCAACATTTTCAATTATAACACTATTTTCCATCGGCATTCATAGTGATGTTAATGACATTTTTATGAAGGAAGTTATAATAATACCAAACAAATGCAAGTCTTTAGGACTCTGAGGACCTTCTGATTTATTAATGATTATCTAGAGATTTATAATTGTTCTCCATATTTAGAAGTAATATGGTCAAAGATTTGCTAATACGTAGATAGTTCTGTCTAGTTCCATCAAAAATATAATTTTATCATTTACTATTTAATATTAACCTAAGGGCCGGGGATTTAGCTCAGCGGCAAAAGCGCTTGCCCAGCAAGTACAAGGTCATGAGTTCGGTTCCCGGTACTGGAGAAAAACCAAAAAAAATAAAATAAAATAAAATAAAAAATTAATATTAACCTAAAACTCTGTATAACAGGAATCTCTTACAAAAAATACCAATAAATAATACAAAATAATTTCTCAGAGCAAAATTGACAAAGTATAAAATATTTACAAACTCACATGAATGAGCTCTAATTTAATTTTAGAATAATGTATTATTTAGAATTCCAGGAACACTTGTAGAGGATTAAGTCTTAATTTTTGTAAATGCAGAAAAAAATCAATTTGTTGCTAGATTTACAAACACACAAGTCTCCAAATATCCTAAAACCAAGTAGAGAAAAATGTCTTTTAGAAACTTCTAGAAAAAGATGAAAGAAGCTTCAGGTTGTTTTGGAGGTGGGAGTGGGACATTATTAATGGGAAAGGAATAGCTGACTATTCAAAGGTGCAACAAAACGCAAAGCCAAATTACATATAGCTGTCTGAAGCTGACTTACTACTGCAAACACTCCTGAGTTTTCACAGTTTTTCTTGTGAGTTGTGACAAGATGACAACAAAACTACTGCCTTAATTACATGAAGATTGGAAGGTGTGTAACAACCCCTCAAGATGACTGAAGAAATTTCACATGCAGTACAAACCTTAAAACTAGCATTTAAATATATCCAGATAAAGAATTTAAAGCTATACAGAGACTACAATTTTGATATCCTTCTCTGTTCTTTGATATTTGCTGCTGTTTAAGTTTTGAACCAGAATACTGTTACCCTTTTTTTAGCAAAATATAAATATATTTTCTGAAAGTTAGCTATACCTCTTGTTGGAAACCCCCACAAAATTATTGAACACAATAATCAGAGATGATGTAAAGTGATGTCATTTTAATAAGGTATTTTTTCATCTAATGTCATTATTTTCATTTCTTAGTAGGTGAGACCTCACACATGACTGAACCTATCCTGCAGGCAATTTCCAGCACCACATTCCCTCACTGTTTCGAGATACCATTTCTGATCATGGTAGCTCTTCAAATCAAAAAGCAGGTGAAGGGATAAATGCACAACATTCTTCAGAGTAATGATGGTTCTCTGAGTTCCAGGATCTTCTGGGCTTGTCCACTGCCCAATTGTTTGTTTTAAAGACCAGTAACCTGACTGCTGCGTGGGGAACTGCCCTACCTGCCTCACAGTTCCCCATTTGTGTCATGTGGTTGGAAGTTGATCAAGTAAGGAACCTTGTGGTGATTTTGTTGTCTGTTTTCTTTACTGCCTTTTCTTCACTTCAATTCCCTGTACAGCAACAGCTTAGAAATCTGGCTGCTGTCATTCACTCTCTGAAGAGCAACAGCCTATGAGGGCTGCGCTGCTCTGAGCAGCAGGACTTCTATAGTGGGAGGTGGGCTGAGTTTTGAGTAATCTTGTTTTGCCAGTTGGTGTAAATGGCCTGTGTCTCTGCCAGTGAAATTGAGGAGGCCTTTTCTGATGAAGGACTAGATTGTAATGAAGGCAAGAGTCAAATAGGGCAGTAGAACCCAGGAAACACTCTCATCTTATGATCGAATCATCTATCCTTACTGCAGGTTCAAATGCATGCCCCAGCGATCTGGCTATTCATCACCATTAGTGGACAAAACTAAAATCACAAAAACATATCCCCAAAGGAAGTGAGTCATTTTCCATTTAGTATGTTCTCTGAAATCAAAAGATTTCATCTCTAACTCTTTCTCATGTTAAAAGTAAACCCAGACAGGGCATGGTGGCACATGCCTGTAATCCCAGCACTCGGGAGGCTGAGGCAAGAAGATCATTGTGAGTTCCAGATCAGCCTGGGCTGACAAAGCTGATTACACCAAGTCTAGTACTCATTTTATTTTAGTCTCATAATTGCCCTTTTTGACCATCCTTATCAATTAAACTAAGAAGGTGGTCAACTATTTTGTGTTACTCTCAGTCACCCTGTATTGTTTTTTATTTCTGTGGTCATCTGAAGATGGTTCAACTAGATTTTAGTAGTTTTTAAAAGAACAGCTTGAGTATATGTAGTTTTTCTGTTGCTTGTTCCTCATGGAGATCAGCTGATGAGTTAATGACTGCTGACAGGCATCTAAGGTTCTTGAGAGACCACTACACACAGGGAACATTGTCAATGTGACTCATACAAGCATAATACCACCAATTTGGAAAATACCACAAAGCAGAGGTTTGCTGGAGGCAAGATTTAACCAGTTAAATAAACTATTGAAAGAAGCATTGCATCACTGATGAGTGGTATTTAAAAATACTAAATATGATAATAATAACATATTAAGTATCTACAATAAGCAAGTACCACATTGGCTTTTTACATGCATAGGGACTCCTAATTCTCACATTATGTTCATTTCATACATGAACTTAAATATCTAGTCCAAGATCACCTGCTAAGACTTCCATCCCAAATCTCTTAAAGTTCATTGTTTACCTTCTTTTGGATTTTCTAGAAAACCACTACCACAGTAGCACTTCTTGCCCTTGTAGAAGGCTTTATAAAGGGTTTGTTGATGGTTTTAGACTTTCCCCCACCCTCTAATAACCCAGTAAGTACTGTGGGTTGTTCTAGAAACATTGCCTACCATTAGTCATAAGATCAAATTTCTCTGTTTATCTTCCATTTATGAGTCCTCTTCAGGCCAGCTCTCCTAGTTTTTTGATTTCGGGAACCTACTTAACAAAGGCAAGCTTCTTGAAGACAGGGCCTTTTGTTTGTGGACTTCCTAGATTCTAGGTCAGAATATAGCATATTCTAGGTAGTTACCAGGGACCTTTTGAATTTGTAAATAAACTAAACCAAATTGAAGTGAATTGGAGACACAACCGATGGACACAAATCAATGAGATAAAGTGAGTGAAAGATATTGGTTCTAGTATCATAAAAACCTATCATCACTTCCTTGAGCAAATTACTTTACCTTCTGATTTGCTTATTACATTCAGAAGAAGAGAAGTCAGTTATCTAGTATGGTGATTGTGCAGATAAAATAAAAAAGTGAAAGGAAAAATCTAGCATAGAGCTCAGTGATTGATGGGTTCTCAAACATGGCCCTGCCCCAGTCACCTTTGTGCCATTTTTGTAGATTGCACTGGGAAAATCTCAGTACTTTTTAGAAAATCTGTAAATCCCAAAATATAGGAAAAAAGAGAATTGTGTAAAGCAAGAATGGCTTGAAAGAACTGACCCCAGGTGTGTTTGCTTTCTTCTTTACCAAGTGGCTCAATCCTAATGATCTTTTTCTCCACCCCAGCTTTTCTAAGCATTCTATCTTCTCCTTTCTTTTATGCCAAAAAAGCCAAGTTTTATATTCCACCAAATGAAATTCATCTTACATTGGTCTCCTTCTCTTTGTCCCCTGTGTCTTGATTTTATTTGAGAGTCCATCAGCTCTCTTCTGGTCACTTGTACCACCCTTCTGGACTCCCCCTTCTAACAGGACTTTCCAAACAAGATGAAAAACATACAAACGCATCAACTTTCTTTTCTCAGAATGCTGTGAGTGTATAGCATTCAATTCTAGTGGATTTTCTTGGGTGGCACTAATTACCAAACATCCTCATACCTTCATAGAATATTCTAGAAGGACAATTTTTATTTTCCAATTTCATTTGCGTCTTAGAAAAAACATCCCTTGTTGGATAATACATCTAATTTTTTAATTAGAAGCATATAGTTACTGTACCTTTAAGCTACTTTGTGCTCTAGAGAGAGGAAAGAATGTTTATTGCCCTTCCTCTTGTTCAAAATGATTTCTTCCTATCCCAGATGTCTGGCTTTAGAGATCTCCGTAGCAAGCTTTAGCAATCCACAATGGTATAGATGAAAAACATTATTCTCTAAATAGGCTTATGTGGACTGTCCTTAAACCTAGACAATGATTTATAACTGATTCTTTGGGAAGAGATATTCTGGATCCCACACAACCATCTAATAGATGGAATTTTGTAACACACCCATGTGTAGGTTGGTGGTTTCCTTTATCAGGAAGAAAATAGTAATTCAGGAATTCTTATGTTTAATGTTAGCCTTACTAGAAAAGAGAGAATTATGTACTAATTGTTTAATTAATGAGCACGAAAGCAATAGTTTATTTCAAGTAGCATGTCTGAGTCATCTCTTGTACTGTTCTACTGGTCTGCCTCATAAAAAGAAAATTCTGGAAATCTTTTTGTTTTTTATGTTGTCTTTTGCTTTCCTTCACCAGAACTCAGTAAGATTTCACTCTAGGTCTGAGAATATTATTTGCTTCTCAGTAGGCAGTAGTGGTAACAAAGCATTATTCATTTCTCTACTGTGTTTCTTTGAGACACAGAGCAAACATTCGGTAAGTGATAGCCCTGTCCTGACGTAAAGCTGTATAAAACAAGTTAGCAAGACTCCTGGCCCTATCGCATCATGGAGGAGTGGAATAAGTATAAGAACAACACAAGACCATAAATTAGACACAGCAATTTGTATTTCCTAAAAATTTTCTTCATACTTCCTTCAAAATATTTTCAAACACTATATCCCATTTTGTGGACATACCCTTAATTGAGGAGCTCTCTTTTTATTAATTTTGATAACAAGGAGATATACATATGTGAGATTGATAAACTGCATAAGATTACTTTTGTTATTTTGGCTTTTTAAATTTTTAATATTACCTTAACAAATTAAATTTTGCTGAGAAATGATTAGCAGTTTTTACCAAAAATAATGATGATTTTCTTCACTACGACAAGCACCAGGAATATTGTTTTTGGTCTTCTCTAGTTAGATGAGGGAAAATAGAACTATTTTCCTGAACTCATAAAGTAAACTTACTAAGGCAAAGAACTGTTATAATCCTGCAGAAAAAGCACATTCCTTACCTCTGAAGAATTCCCAGAAAAAAATCTCAATTTCATAGCTGATCTCACTGTGACCATCACATTTCGCCCCTTGCAAGTCCTCAACAGTGCACTATACTTTATACTTACTAGACATGTAAACAGAGTGATATTCCTAATTACCATGAATAATCTAGAATCTTCAGGTTATTAAAAAATAATTTAAAATGGGTTAATGAAAGAATATGTCTTTAAACAGTATATCACTCACGTGTTGATTTTCAGTCCATTTTAATAGCAGCCTGAATCTATTTTAAAGGATTGATGAATTCAAAATGTGGTGCATATTCTCCTATTTTAATACACATTTATAAATAAAATTATGAAAAAGGATAAGACATACGACCGAACTCCTACGTCAGAATTTATTTCCATTGAAGGATCAAAGCTACAGAGAATATAGATTTCAGTTCTGGCTCAAGTACGCCTGCCTGGGTTGAAGTCTACCTCTTACCCGGATGGGTTGTGGCATAGTGAAAAAGATACCAACTGCTTTCTAAATCTCTGCTTTTCAACTATAAAGTGTAAACAAAAAGTGCAATGCTCTATATGAGTGCTGTGACAAAGTTAAAAGAGTTCAGTAAATTGCACATGGGAATTCACATTGATATTATCTTATGTTAATAACTTGTACTTTGGTATTTGAGGATATATTGGATAACTCTTCTTACAATAAAATTAAAATATAAGTCCATCTTAGTTTTTGGTTGAAGATGTTATAGTTTGAGCTCTTGACACTGAGATGATGTTAGCAGAGAAATTGAGTTCTGTTTTTCATGCATAACAATTCAAATTTTAGGGCCGGGGATATTGCTCAGTGGCGCAGCACCTGCCTGGCAAATGCAAGGTCATGAGTTCGATTCCTGGTACCAAAAAAGGAGACAAAACAAAAAAATTCAAATTTTAATAAATAGTTGACACCTAGAATGTGTTAGTGTTTCTAACCTAAGGTTTATCTTGGTTAACTATATTTATATTTTCTTTCACTGTTCATAAGTAAATATGTACTGGAATTCGTGCCAAATGATCTCTCAAACTTCAACCCTTTAATGTTTATACAGTGAAATTGGTTTGAATTCCCAAGTTGTACCTTAAATATGAGAAAATATGTTTAAAACAAAATTGTAAAAATGCACATTTTTCTATACTCTTTATTTTCTTCTGTTCTTTATATGAGCAAATAATATAGCAACTGCTCCTGAGCATGGCTATCCTCACACTAGGTGATGAACCACCCCACAGTTCTGAGGTTAGCAATCTGGAGACATATGGGAAACGTGCGAGCCGGTTAGCAATCATCGGTGCTTTATTCAGTTGCAGAATATCAATTAAGGGAGGGAATAAGCTGATGCTCCCTCCACCAGAGAAATGACTAGAATCTTATGTCTCCCTTAGCCTACCCAGTAACAGCTGACTCGTGCCTATAAACTTTGGTGCATGGGCCTATTAGTTCAGCTACTTCGGTAAGTTTTATTTTTAATATTGTACTCAAGCTGTGAATTTGCCACAATTTCCCCCCCGGGTATTCACATTGGAGTGATCTGCTATGGGTCCCAAATACCAGTACACTCTGCAACACAATCTTGCAATCGCCATACATGGTTTACTAAAAGCACTATGCCTGTGCTCCCCTGTTAAGTGACTTTGAGGGCTGAGTACTGCTTCATTCATGACAGGAAAGAACACCTACCCTCTGAAAGGTCTGGATTTTGTGTGAAAAGATACAGAGAATGAGATGGAAGGAAGACAGAAAGAATACACAGACAGAGAGCTTATCCCTGTTTACATTTTCATCCTGTGTCTACTGGATTGATCCCCTACTTCATGTCAGCTCACCAGGCTGACAGCAATTCTAGCAGAGAGACATGGAGTAAGAGGGACTTTGATTCATCCCCTCCCCCTAAGTCCCTGCTTGTCATTGTCTGCTCCTGAGTAAGCAAAGTGAATATGGTCAGAGAGGTCTGGGGCTGCTGGAGCTGTGTTTTCCAATCTCAGGGGCAGCGACCTTCTCATCAAGAAATCCATGCAAGCATTCTATGCATTATGCCGCTTTTCACTCATAAGTTTTGTTCTTCTCTACAGAAGCACTTAGCCCAAATAAGACAATTCACCGTGGAATTATGTGTGCATGTGTGTGTGTGGATAGATTGAGTGATAGATTGAGTTTAGAGGATTTTGAAGCCTTCAGTCCTATTTTTAAAATGTTAATTTCCCCCTCCCCCGTAGTTCTTCCAAAAACTGCTCTGTGATGTGATCACAAATACTCATGTGCATAAATTCCCATTATCATAATAGGAGCACTGCAGTGAGGCTTCTTCGGAAAATAAATTATTCTGTAGAATATATTAAAAGGGCTAAACCCAAACAAGCTAAATTGTGTGTTCTCCCATCCTGTAAGTTAAGCATGTGAAGATAAAAAATCAATTGCTTTTCGCATTTTGTATTTTATGTTCTTTTATTTGCATCTTATTTGGTTCATCTATTCTCCCTTTCTCTTTCCCTTAAGATAAAAGACATTTCAATCATTAAATTTCCTTTTTTTTTTTTTTAGTTTCCAAATCTTATGTTTAGCTGCCATTCTCTTGTGAAAAAATTTTAGTCCATATCAATATCCATGGCTGATATCAAATACATAGATATGTATGTTCTCAAAGGGAGGAGAAGTGCCCACCAGGTGTATTTATTGTGGGCAGTTTAGGTGCAGGGAACAGGCCGGAACTGTAAAGTCTGATTCCTGAGAGTGCCAGCCTTGAGTTATTTCATTTTCTCTTTCCAGCTCAGACAGTGTATCTGAAAACCTACCCTGAGTTAGTATAATTGTCATAGATGCTTTATATGTTCTTTGACTTGTTAGTCTGGTTTTTAATCTGTATACATGATAATTAGTTTTATAAAGTCTTATAAAATAAATAAATGAGTCTAATACGGGAAAAATATTAGGGTATAGAAGGAGGAGGGGAGAGAAGAAGATTGACCTATGTTGTGTACCTGTAGCAGTTCCTTACAGTGAATGTAATTGTTATGTACTGTAAGCACGTACTAGTAAAAAATCAAAAATAAATAAATGAAAGAAAGAAAAGAAAAAGAATAAATCCATAACAAGATCAGTTTTCTTACAATTTCTCAAAGATGCTAATGCATATGAAGTAATCCTAAGGAAAGGAAAATAAGCTTTAGGATAAAAAGACTATTAAATTCAAGGAATTCAGTACATTACCCTTGTCCTAGAATTTCTAGCAATGTTTGTTAGTAACTTTTTGGTACTTTGGTAGGTTAGCTTAAAATTTTAAATTATGAAGGAAGTAATTATAATTAACCTGTATCTAAAAGGGCCATGGTTTTCCAATGACTGAATTACAGTAAGACTTTTACCCTTAGGGCTGAAGGTTACTGAGAATGTTAAAATCACCTTTAAAATGACCCAGAGATACCCAGGCCTCCCCTGCTCCCTGCTCATCAGCAACCACTGCTGTCATTGACTCAAGGGTGGATAGCTAATTACGAATTACCTCTGATGACATATGGATTAATTAAAAACATGGGGAATCTTAGTTGATGTGTTTTATAAGCTGAACTTTGAGGAATTTTCTTTTGAATTCAACTTGAGCTTGAGTTTGTGAGTTAAATGGATACATTAAAATATCTTTACATCAAGATACTTATTTGAGATTATCCTTGGCCTGAAAGGCGTAAACCAGCCTAGCACCTTTATGAATATAGCGGGCAAATGCTTTTCGCAATCCTGTACATCGTGTCTGCTCTGAGGCGAACAACATTCAGCCATATACTGACTTATAAGAGACCCCATGCAGCAGCCTTGCTATTGAACCAAGTAAGAATTGCATTCATGTTTCAGATGCATGTGTTACTCACTTTTTAAAATGTGTTTCTCCACTGTTATCCATTAGAAATAGTAGTTGTTTACATCAATTTCAGCATTTATATTGCTGGTGCCATTTTCATGTCCTGGCTGACTGGAAGGTGTCTGCATACTGGACTTTTCAACAACGCACAAATAAAAAAAGCAAACTTCCTCAAGCCAAGCAGAAAAGGATTTAAAAGTCATTGTACATCCCTGTTAGGGGCAAGAGAGCCTACAGCAGAAACAAAGTGAAGAGAAAATTCTATCCTTGGAAGCTTCACAACACAACCGCAGCTTTTCATGTAAGAGCTCAAATGTTCCTGTACAATCATTAACAATGTAATGAAACAAATCACTCGCTATCCATCACAGTTATGATAGATGGAATCCAACTGGTCTAAGTCAGGATAAAAAAATCACATCTCAAGTGGATCCATTTTAGAAAATAGCAAAGTTTAGGGGCAGGGATGATGCTTATTTCCCATAAATAATATAGTCAGGCATTTGATCTATCTAAACCAATAGATTACTGTTTTGATATATATTTCCCCTGCAATTTTCCCTTTTATCTTATTAGGCCTGGTGAAAAATTTCGGGCTGCCCATGTGAATGAGAGGCCTAGTTTAGGACTACACGGAAAGTAATAGTGAGATAAATTTAATAAAACACTGTTGTCATCACTCATACTTGACACTATGGGCAAATACTCTTGTTTCCTTTGGTTTTCATTTTTCTAGTTATGTTTCTGTACTCCTACCACTAACAAAAATTTCCAGAATTATCAATAGGGATAACAGTTACACAATACTGAGTAATATTGACAAATTTATGATAAAAGTAGATAATGCAATATATTAAACAATATATATGGCCATCAAAAGTCAATTCTGTTTTAAAAGTTAGCTATGAATTTAAATATCTTCTTGTAAGAAAAAAAATACACAGAAGCTACAGAATATAAATGGATTCAAGGGGCAAAATATAATAATTATAGCTATCACTTCCTAAATACTTGTTATGCATCAGATAAGCAAACAAGTATAACTTAAATCTTTACTACATTACTGTGGTTTCTGTAACCCTTTTCTAAAAATCTCACTTTAAAGTTGAGGCAACTGAGGTTGACAAATGCCAAGAGACTTTCAGGGGAGCAATGAGCTATTAAATTGAAAAAACAGAAATTAGGAGTACCTATAGAAAAGTATCTTCCTCACTCTATGCTACTAACCAAGTTTCTTCAAGTGGGTAAGTTTTTCATCTTCAAGATTATACATGCATATTACATCACATAGCATTAGTCATAACAGTATTTTATACCACAAAATTTAAAATTGAACAGAGTTACTTTGTAAAGCAATGGGTACTAAGCTATTCATCTATAAAAACCATAATGGACAATGACATAGCAAAGGCAGTCCTTAGTTAAAAGATGGTTATGCAGTTAATATAGAACTACTAGTAAGTTTTTAAAATATTATGAAAATAATAAAGATCAACCACAGAATGAGTGTGTGTTTTACATTTTAAACTTGAGAAACTATGCCTCCACAATACTAAACAAAAAATATGCTCTGGGTTGAATTCTCAGGCTGCATTTTGGGAAAAGCAGGTGAAAATGTGTTAATAAACATAGACATGCTGTTTCTTTGAGAGGCACATTTTCTTTAAAAAACAATTTTATCACTGACTTGAGCTAAATAGCTACTACCACAACTTTAGGAAAAGGGGATTTCTACCCAAAGGAACACAAAAGTACGAGCCTAAACATATTTTCTCTTTTGTTTCCTTCTTACTTAACAAGCAAATATACTGAAAAGGTGAAAAGTTTTGGATGGCTTCAGTCGTGGAGAAAGAGCAAGAAAAATAAATAAAAGTTTGAAGCGCAAATAAATTTCAGTTCTATTCATGGACAGTGAAAATCTCATGGATGCATGCCATAGGCAAGAGAAGTATTTCTTAGAGAGTTGGGTCTGGAGATTATATTAAAGCAACCCTTGTGAGAAAAATGAGATGAGGCCAGGTGAAGACCACTCTCAGAGGATAGGAACTATGGCTTTTGTATTTCTCCCAAAAAGGTGAGAACTCGCCCTTTGTGGGGCCTAGGATGTTAATAAGTGGGTAAGCTAAAGTGGCTTCATGACTAAGCTTTGAATAATGATATGGTGATACAAATGGCCGATACTTAGCGCATTTTGGGGATTCCAAAAATGATTGAGCAATAGCCCGAAGGGTAGAGCTAATTATCCTCCTCTCCAGAGGAAGGGCATTTTAGAAGTGATCAAAGACATTTTCCATGGGCAAAGGAAGAACTTAAAGGGATGACAACTATTCCCTAGAGAAAGGCTCAGAGGATTGTTAGTGCAGTAAATCTAAGCGTGGACATAAGATTGAAATGGAGGCCTATAGCTAGTCTATGGGTGGGGCAAGTTTTGTCTCTAATAAAAATGATACATTTTATTGGATAGACATCAAAGCAAGAAAAGACAATTATTTTTCCTTAAATGACTGAAGTACTTGGGAGGCTGAGGCAGGAGGAAAACAGGTTCGAGCTCAGCCTAAACAATTAAATGACTTTGTAAGACCCTGTCTCAAATTTTAAAAAAGTAAAATTAAAAATAAAGGCCCTGAATTGAATCCCTTGTATTGAAAAACAGTTCTACTAAATCAGGGATTCTTCCCTAGCCTTTGCCTGTCTTCTTCTTTATCTTGTTTTTTTTTTCTAGCATATTTTGTTTCCTAATTCAAGTATAACGATAAAGCATGGAAAAGAGTTACAAAGTTGAATATAAAATTGACGTATTGTATGGGAAAAGGATCTAGGAAATGAAAAAGATAAAGAGGCATCAGAAACAAGGGGGGAGGGCAAAGAAAATGCTTTCCCTGGCATACAAGGGAACTGAGGAGGTGCATATCTAATTCCAAAAATAAAGCGCAGAATTCAGGCTGGTTATTGAAATCACAAATTCTTCAATAACTCATTTCAGGTAGCCACATATAAGCTAAGAAAGCAAAACAAGACAAAACAAAACTGATGTTTGTAGTCATCGTAGATTATGAACATGTTTCCTATTTTTCAAAGCTTTCCAAACTGAGTAGGCAGCTTCCTCCTCTTTTATGCTCAAATTTATCTTTATGGTCTGGTCTCCTTTTATTGTAAGGCATTTTTTACATTGATTTGTTTGTATTTTATGTGTGTATACTTATACTGTAAGCTTTTTGAGCGCACTGACCATATCTTTCTGATGTTTACACTATCCTGGGAAATAGTTGGCTCAATAATTGTTTGCTGAAATTAATTGAATCAAATTAAAATGATAGCACAGGTTTAAAACATTAACTAATCCCAATTGGTTGCTCCATGCGACCCACAGGACTTAATTATGATTCTCATGTAGCCTTGAAATTCAGTGTGGTCTGCAGCACCAACAGCAGTGGCATCATCCCAGAGCTTGTTAGAGGTAGAAATGCAATTTACAACCCCACCCAGACTGCCTGAATCAAAATCTGCATTCTAACAAGACCCCCAGGTGGTTCATACACATGCTTGAATCTCAGAAGTGCATTTACTGTGTGTCTACTATGTGCAAAGTGCAGTGCAAGGCACTGTAGGTAGAGTGGAAAACAATATTTACAGTTCTTGATTTTATCAATGCTTTATTTCATTATAAATGAAATAAATTATCTTACAATGATTTAAGTGGGTTATAATAATTGCTCTGTTGGAGAAGTACAGGAGTTCTGTGAGATACATGTAGCCTGAAGAATAAGGGGATCTTTTCTTGAGAAATTAATGTTTGAACTAAGATCTGGAAATGATTATGAGTCAACCAGCAAAAGGCCCGCGAGAGGAAGGAAGAATTTTAGGCGATGGAACAGCCTATGTGAAGACACTGCCGAGGAAGACAGATGGGTATTTTGGAGGACTTCAAAACCATCAACGCACCTGGAATTCAGAGATTGAGACAGATGGTGACAAGTGAGGAAACACAGCTGGGACACAGACCTGGGACTTCGAAGATAGTGTTGACTGTTTTGACTTTGCGGTTATTTAGTTATTTATTTCATTAGTACACGTTTGCAGGACAAAATGATTGCATGTATCTTGGGGACTGGGTGCATGTCCATGCCACGTCTCAATTCTTTTCTCGTCCCCTTCCCATTCACAAAAGCTCTTTTTACTTTTTTTCCTTCATTTATTTTTTTCAAGCCCTTTTCATCCCCTCTCCCTCCATCTCTTGCTCCCCTTTCCACTTAAAGATTTCTCTACGCCCTATTATCTATCTTTTGTACTAAGAGCATTTAAAGCTAATGAAAACTGCTAAGTAAAGTAATAATTGATAAAGATAGAGAGTTTTAAGTGCTCTGTACCCAGAAGAAACTTAAGACTTTTATTTCATTTATAATGAAATAAAACATTGATAAAATCAAGAACTGTAAAACAGAAGAAACTTAAGAATGACTGGTACACGGGAAATGTTCAGCCTGGCAGTTCTCAGTGTCACATGGTATTATTTGAAGCACTTGAGGCTGGAAGACCTGCTCCTAAGAGCACTTCTGCTGCTGCCTTGTTTTCTTTCTTTCTTCCTTTGTTTGTTTCTTTCTTTCTTTCTTTCTTTCTTTGTTCTTTCCTTCCTTTCTTCCTTCCTTCCTTCCTTGTTTGCTTTCATCTATTTATCATCTTTCATCTATCTACCTTCTGTCTCTCTCTACCTATGTCTCTATCTATCATATATCTATCTATCTATCATCTAAGTCTATCTATCTACCTATCTATCCATCTATCATCTATTATCTACCTTTCTGTCAATCTATCTATCTATCTATCTATCTATCTATGTAATCTATCCCTCCCTTCCTTCCTAACTATATGAAATTTTACTCTCCAATGTCTTCCCACTTATCTTGGATGTCTAATAGCATGATAATCTCAAGGTTCTAAGATATGTGATCTCTAAAAATTCTTATAACAAACTCCATTATGATTGAACAATTTGAAAAGTTAAACAAATTAGACTGAGTCACCCCAAAACTTTGATGTAAAACAACAAAACTATTCCATTTCTTACAGCTTCTGTAAGTCAGGCATTCGGAACAGCCATGGCTGGGCATAGCTGGGCATGGCTTGTTCTTGCTCATGTGTTTGTTGTGATATGATAACTGCGGCTGGAGAAACACGGGCTAGTGCTCCAGTCATCCCTCACCACATCTAGTCCCATGGATTCCCCATGCAGGCTTTTGTGTAGGCTCATTTAGTTTCCTCTCAGTTAGCCAACTTCATAGCAATCAAACTTCATAGTTTGAGGCTCAGAGTTTTAATAGGAGTGCTTCAATAAATAAAGTTGAATGTGCAACACCTTTTCTGACAAAGCTTTAGAAATTATGGAGCAGCTCAGTCAGTATTTTGGTGGTTACACGAAGTAGAAAACCTGCCTAAATTTAAGGAGGGGAAACATTGATCTCCTCTTGTGTTGGAAGTATCAAGTTGACTTTTCAGAATAGCATTTAGGATGAGAGATAATGTTGCATTCATCTTTGCAATACGTAACGTGCCATACTAGCTGCGTAACAATAGTCATATTACTTAATACATATGAGTCTCAGATACCTCACACATCACTGGGACAGGGAATGGAGACTCACTATATAGAGAACTGCTTTGAGCATCTATAAATCTTTTATATCAAAAGAGTAACTACTAAATGCGCCTTTCAATCTAGGAGGACATAAATTTTATTTTCTCTGTACCCTCAATCTTTATTCTACTTTTCTATTCCCATATCTTTAACCACCTTGAACATCAGTTTCTTGTTTTTCATGATTTTTAAATTTCACCTATATGTCAACATTTCTCATTTAATATCTTGCTCCCAAAGCAGACTAACAGATTGAACTGGCCATGCCAAGCTAAGCTCCTGTAAAAGGTTAAGAGCTTCTTGTAACAAAGAATAGCAAGCTGAAGTGTAAAGTGCTTTTTCTTTCTTGGTAAGTTTTAAACTGCAGAATATTCTTGTCTGGGAACTTCTTGTTTTTGGACTAATAGTGTCAGTGTAATGCAAAAAATGAAAAGTAGAAGTACAAATGCTTGAGATCACTCAGATCTGAGCTCTAGGGGTGGGCCCAGCAATCTGTGTTCAAATAAACCTTGTCCAATGGTCTGATTCACTGACAAGCTTAAGGAGAACTGCCTAAAGCCATCTATTTCTAAATCTGAGAACTACTAGCTGATCTCTCTCTTACTTCTACCTCACATTCCTGTTTCTCAGCCCACTTTCATTGTGGCCAACCTAATGCTTATAAACTATAAAACTTTTTCTAATTGCCAGAAGCCAGAGCAGTATCTCATCTATGTGCTTCTCAAATAACAACAGAAAAATAAATTGTCTTTGTTTAACATTGTCTTTCTGTGTTCTAGAAATATTACTTATAAGGATCCTTGACATCTCAAATCTGCTTTGTCCTCATGTTTCGTTATACTGGCTGGTAACACTTTTATCCCTCTGGAATCCTCGCTGTCTCTCTCACATCCCAAATCAAACCCATCAGGGAATTCTGCACATTTTAGCTTCACAATAAATATAGACTTCAGCCACCTCCTATTTCTTCTACCACCACCACCTGATAAAGCCACAGTAATTTCCACCTGGATGGATGTCACCAGGTCCTTGCCTTTTATCCTTGCCTCCCTTGATTATTCTCATTATCACAACCAAAGTATTCCTTTGGCAACATAAATCAGATCATGTCACAATCCTGCTCACAGCTATCTTAGTGAGATAACTTCATTTTTTTCAGAATAAAAATCTACGGTGACCTACAAGGTGATACATGGTCTGCCCTGATGTGTGAGCCACACAGTTGTTTATCCAGTGCTACCTGCCTAAACAAGGGGAGAATACAAACAGCCTCAGGGTGTTGAGTGTCTGTACAGAGAACACAAAGGGAAGGCATGGGGCTTGGAGATGGGCATAAACTTCTATGGAAGAGACTGCTGGAGAGTTAGAGAGAAACCTACAGCAGGCCACATGGTAGTAATTTCTCTCAGAGCTGAGTCAGACAGAATAATGGGATGATCTTCCTGTTATGCCCTATCCTTGTGGTCTTGTCTGTATTTTACTATTGTTTAAACATATTAGGTTTTTCTTAAATAAGAGAGACAAGAGAGAAAAGAGAAAGAGAGGCTTTAGGGAATTCTGTCCATTGAGATTCACAAATAAGTATTTTTTTTTGATGGTCAATTATAAACCATTGATAAGTGAGAGTTTATTATAGTGAAGAAAACCACAGGTGTAGTTTGGCTCTGCATCCTAGACGTGTTAGAAAATCCTAGTCTTCTAAATTTGGAATGGGATGAGTTGAGGATATGAGGATTAGGCCACTAATCTGCCATTCATAGCTTTCCTTTGAAAGGGCACAAGCAAATAAAGGCTTTGATCAGTGCCAGAGTTGTAGAACAGAGCTACAGCCCTCTCATACCCTTTGATTTGGAAAGACTCACCCTTCACAGCAGGGTTTAAAGCCCAGATCTTTACTTTTAGAACCTGCTCCTTGCTGTGAGCATGAGTACTGTGGCACTTTGTTTGCAAAAGGATTTACTTAGACTTTATACTGTGGTGAATCTCTCCTTCTCTCTCCCTCTAAGTTTCCATTTTGCTGCTATGGGCTGTCATTTTTTCCCTCCTTTTGTGTAAATATCTACTGAATAAAAGAATAAGATATATATTTTTAAAAAATTTATAAACTTAAGTGGTCAAGAATTCTGTCAAATTTGCCACTCCAAATCCCACAAGTGCCAAAATTGGTTCTTATGACTTTTACCTATGAGATCATGTAACGTTTCTGGACAAAGACTCCAAATTATTTTGATAGTGGGCAGCAAAGATTAATAGGATCCCATTGGGGGATAGATGTGGTGTTAGTCATAATTGCAAATAGTAAATAAATTCACAGTCTAGTGTGTAAAACAGACACAAAACCCATGTGATAAGTATAAACATAGGAAAGCATGAAAGATGCCTTTGAAAGATGCGAAACTTGAGAGCACAGGGGGTCAGGGGAAGAGATTTAGCAGGGGACACCTAGACTAGAATGAACAAACATGGAAAGGGCTCTTCAGGTTACTACCTTAATACCTATGTTTGCACCGTAAGCTTCTAACTCAGAATCCTACCAGATTTTACTTCTGAAATTACAGTAATTACTGGCTCTACCAAATCCTAAGAGAATTAATCTCATGTCTTGAAAAAAACATGTTTTAAATATGTTAGAGCTGAAGTTTTGAGGACTCCATGTCTGTTTCTTTGCTGTTTTTCAAGGAAAGTATGCAAGGTTTCTGACAAACTCTGTCAGTCCACTGGGACTCGAGTGTGGTTACCTTAAGATCTGAAAATCAAACTCTGAAACACGAATATACTTATCCTTTTTGTAAATAAGTGATAACAAAAGGGAAATGTGTGTTTTGCATCCTCGACTCCTGACAAAGAGCTGGGGTTTTTCAGTACTCTGCTTTGTTAAATAAATGACTGCCTTTTTGTGCTTTGAGGATTTTTCTCTCTTGGAGAAGGTTCATTTCCCTCACTGTGATTGCCTTCCACTAAATAGACACACACACACACACACACACACGCACACATTGTCGCACAATCTAAACCTTTGCTAACCTAGTTTAATACTTGACCTCCCATACATTTATCCCACTTCTAGTGCATGCTACTGTTTCATTTTGTTAATCATTATTAGTATATCATCTCCCCCTCTGCATTCCCTGATGTGCACACACACACACACACACACACACACACGCACACACACACATACAGAGAGAGAGAGAGAAAGAAGAGAGAGAGAGAGAGAGAGAGAGAGAGAGAGAGAGAGGGAGAGAGAGAGACAGCATTTATAGATTAGGTTTGTTCTCTTTCATTTGTACATTTCTGTACCTCTGATGAGATGAAGCATCCTGAAGTCATGAACCAAGCTTTCTACATACTCTCACATTCCTGAAGCATGTGACTAATGTGGCACTGTGGGCTTTACTGACTTCAGTTAGTCAATAAAAGCATCTTCCATGCTATCAACAAATTTTCTCAGCAAATCTTAGGTACACAGGCATATTTTCCCAACACACACTTATACCTGTATGCACACAGAAACACACTAACTCATACTCTGTTTCACACATACACTCAGTCACACTCTCTTATACACTCACAAACACACACTTGTCATGCATAGCATCAGTCTTCACATTCTGCTTATGGAGCCCTAGCTAAGAAGCAATACCAAGAAAAAAAACATACTTACATATTTCTTCTTTAAACTACCTGTATCATACTCTACACCACTATGTTATATGATTATAAAACCAAAATGAGGTAATTTTATATCTTTTGACCACATCCCTTTTGGGGTTAAAAGGCTCCTACTTAACCGCTGAAACTCTGGAGACAGAGTCCAGAGACTTAGTCATGAAATTACTGGACAGTTTCCCAAAGGCAGATACAAAGAGCTCCCATCACTATAGTTCATGTTTAACATTGTTTCTCATCAGGTTTTATAGATTTTGAGCAACCTTACTATATTCAGTATTTTTAAAGTCAACCTTTAATTATGAAAGATGATTTTGTATTAAGAAGACTATAAAATAACTCATTTTGAACACAATTTCATGATATATCTGGGGTTTTGAGTTATACCTCAATGGTAGAGCACATGCTTAGCATGCATGAGTTTCTAGCATTAAAGTCTAGCACCCATAAAAATATGAATGCATATATATCATACTATTTTCCATCTATTATGACATATCATGTGATATCATATTATACATGTTATAAAATGACAGTTTAAGACCTATAAGATAATACACAATTATAGGTTATTATGTTCTCAAAAAAGTTTAGCATCCCTAGCAAAGTCTGTGAATCAGAACTGATTGAAATAGAACTTATTAAATGTTATCTTTCACTTTCTATATGCACATATATATATATAGACATATGGACTATCTATAAGATGGTAGGTGATATGCTGACAATATATCATAGAAGAAAATCCACTAGCTCTGCACAGAAAGCTGAAATACTCTAGTTATAAATTATGGATAAATATATAATACATGAGCTAATAACCATATGCATTTATTTTAAATAATTATTTGATAAAATTTTGGATTGTTTCATTAGGAAATTGAGTTAAAATTCTAGTACTCTTCATGCCCTTTTAAATTTTAATTCTGTTTAAATAAAATTATTTTTAATTTATTTTGAAAATAAATTAATAGAATATCCTTATTAGAAGACTTCTAAATTGACCTTGAGAAGAGCTACTACATTGTGCCTCTATATTTTGTGTCTTGTTGTTTGTGTTCCATTGCTTCTATTACTGTAGTCTCTGATTTTAAGGCAGGAGATAATTTAACAGTTTAAGTAGAACATTAACATGACAGAATTTAAAGCATTATTTTACAGTCCATAATAATTGAAATAATTGAAGGTGTTTCCTCCAAAGCCTGGAGACATGTGAGGGGAGATGTGCCGCATTCTTACAGGAATCCCACTCAAGTTTCCTTTCATTTTCTCAACTCCACTCTAGATGAGGCTGTCAAGATTGAGAGAGAATCCAACTAGATGGAGTTTTCAAACTGGCTAACACTACAGAACATTTAATAAAACATTTCACACATTGAAAAGTATCCTAGGTTATTCAAACATCATTTAACTCACTGACATTTGGTGTATACAGATATGCTTTATTCCTAAAAGCACATGTGTTACTGTGTATGTGTCCAATCCTGTTGCTGCTCAAATATTTGAGATAATTAAAGTTATTACTATTACAATAATTGGAATCCAAATATGGAATGGAGACCATTTTTTCTATAGTCATTGTCCACTACGCTACTGATGTCATTTGCTACTTCATTTGAACCACATAGTAGTTATACTCCAAAACTGTAAAATGCTGAGAATCTATGCTAAGGGTAGAATACCAGGTAATCCTGAAAGGTTGAAGGATGTTCAGGCCCAAGTGTTTCAAAGAACCTTATATAATTTGTTTTAAACTATTTTAAACTATTTTTTAACTATTTTTTTTAACTATTAACTATTTTTAACTATTTTTTAACTATTTTTAAACTATTTTTAAACTATTTTCTGTTTTTGTTTTTTTTTTTTTGAGAAAGTCTCACTGTGTAGTCCAGGCTGGCCTTGAACTTCCAGTGATCCACCTGCATCAGCCTCCTGAGTGCTGGAATTACAGGCTTTCAACAACCACACCCAGCTTGTATTTTATTCATTCAAACATGAGTCTTGGATGTACAGAGGACATCACTTTCTCTTGCTTTGTTCTTCACCTTTTTCCATCCCACTTCCACCATTTTCTAGTCCTTCTTCCATTCCTTAGGATCTCAAATTTGTCAAGCCTCCATCATTTGAGTTCAAGTCTCTAAAAGTTCTTATGTTATTTTCTATACTTGTGGCCAAGGAAAGCATGGTCTAGTCACCTGGTTGCTCATCCCAGGTTTGTTCGTTACTCAGAGTCAAGAAACTCTGTGACAGTCATGGAAAATAATTATTGCCACTGGTAAATTTAAAATGCTATCAAGATGAGATTCACTCCATATTGTGGTGAGGATAGAAAAACATGAGCAGATTAATTGGATAAAGATATCAGTCTCGCCACAGTCTCTGCCACCTGGAAAATGTTAAGTCTTTCCAAAGATGTAGGTCACCTGTTCTAGTCAGATTTTCCTTGCCACGACAAAATACTGAAAATAAATAAATAAATAAGGAAAGGTTAAGTAAAACAAAACAGGTTCATGATTTCAGAGGTCTCAGTCCAAGTCATTTGGCTCCATTTTTGCTCAGAGTGATAGGCAGAAAACATCATGGTGGAAAGGTATGGAAGAAGTAAGCTACTTATAGAAGCCAGGAAGCAGAAAGAGAGGGAAAGAGTCTGAGTTAGTAAGCTTCTTCATTCTCTAGGTTTTGTTTTCCATTCCAGGCCCCGACATTAATGAAATGTGCCACCCACATTCATGACATGTCCCCCCATCAACTTGCTGTCCTACATGCCAGTTGTCTCTGGAAACACCCTCATGGACACTGTCAAAAGTATGCAGTACTAAAAAAAAAAAAAAAAAAAAAAAAAGAAGAAGCATGCTGTACTAGTATCCTAGCTGTTTCCGAACCTAATCAAATTAGCAATAAAGATTAACCATTACATTCACCCTTTTCCATGTAAGTGAGCTCGGATTCTGTCAATGCTCTATCTTGTTCTAACTCCACAGTCATAGATAGGGAGTTTTGAATAGTCACCAAATAGACACTTTCCTCCAGATTTTCTCAGAGAGCTTATTCTGATTAATTGATCATCTATATTTTTAACACAATAATTACACACATTCCTGCCTAAAATAGGATAATTCCCTGAAGAACATATCTGTGACTTCTTGATTATGGTCCAGGAATGGAGTTGCCTCTTAAAGAAGCAGAGGCTCCATTCTATAACACTGAATCGAGTGTTTTTCTATCTTTACCTTTAAAAAATGCCTATCTACTGCTTGAGCTGGTGTGGGGCCTGGCTGTAATCCATGCTGTGCCAGTTTCACCATCACGCAAAATGCAAGAATTTTATGGTCAGGTAGACTTTGACCCATATTTCAGAAGAAGGCCTGGGAGGCCAGACAGTGTGCCCCTGAGAAGGCAGTGCATAAAGAGGTAAAAGAGATGCTAAAGGTGCAGTGGAGACCCTGGAAATTTGGAGAAGCCAAAAACATGGAATATCAGAGGGAAATCATAAGGAGCGTACAAAAAGGAGCCTCAGAGAGAGGCCATGAGAGCTGCAACCAGCCACAGTACCATAGTGGTGAGGCCTCAGCAGCCCTCAGAAGTTCACATCTCGTCCAGCTTTCCCCTGGTGGCAGACATGTAGATCCAGGGTTTGACATTTTCCCTGCTGCCTTTGGTCTCACTTATCCCATTCTTTTCTATCCTCCCTTTTCTCCCTTTCAGAGGGGGAATGTTTACCTTGTGGCATTGTATTTCGGAGCTGTTTAAATTTCTTTTGAGTGCTATAGGGGCTCACAACTAAGAGTTTGCCTTAAGCCTCAGAAGAGACTTTGGACTTGGACTTTTCAGCAATACTGAAACTGTTAAGACTTTGGAAACTCTTAGAGATGGACTAGATTTATTTTGCATACAAGGATGCACATGAGTCTTTTGGGAGCTGGGGTGGAACGTTATGGTTTATATCTACATTTACCCCCAAAGCCTCATATACCCATTGGTGGGGCTTTTGGCGGGTGATTGGATCATGTAACAGTCATCAGTGGATTAGTCCACTGTGAGTTTATAGCTTACTTGCTGTGAGGAGGTGGGAATTGGTCAGAAGAGGTGAGTAACTGTGTGCGTAGCCTGGAAGGGTTTGTTTTTTCCCAATTCCTCCCTTCACTCACCCACTGCTCTCTGCCATGGCCTGAGTGAGCAGCTCTCCAAAACCACAGCCTCTGCCTTGAGGTCCTGACTTGGATCCAGCTGACAATGAATTGAAACCTCTACAGACTGTGAGCCAAAATATACCTATCCTTGTTCTTGTAGTTGTAGGTGTTGGATAGTGTTTCTCGGCAATGAGGAAAGTAACTGAGACAGATTTTCCTTCTCCTCAGTTTTTTCTCTTAGTTTTGTCAGTGAGAGTAAAGATGGGGTTCTTTTCTGCTCTTAGTTGGTTAATGTAATTTATAATGTGGATTTTAGGATAAAAATATTTATTATTACTATTATTACTATTATTATTATTGAGAATTGGCATGCCTCTTCTCCCTTTCATAATTTGTTGTTTTCCATGGTGAGCTGCATATTGCTAAGAGTCATGGATTGAAGATCACATCTTATAGAGGCATTCATCATAATGGATACACTGATACAACCAGAGATCACTTTGAACAGCTCCTTGATTTCATTGACATATTTTCAAATCTTACATAGGATCCAAACCCCTGACTGAGACTCAGGACATTTTCTGAGGTGTCACCGAGTTCTTCCTGGTACGTAGTGTTACGATGGTTTTCCAAGGCTTCCAGCGACCATGGTCTTAAAGTCTGTTCTTCCATTTAGCTACATCTTGAGTTAGACCTTCTCAATCTGTCCCTTTGTTACCAACCCCAAGATACAGATTGTTATGGTTTGTGTCTGCATGTCCCCTCAAATCTTCATGCAGTCATGGGACAGGGTTCTAGATTTATGGTTGATTTATGGTCCAATGTTGGAATGTCTGGTGTGTAGATTCTTCTATTTTCTTTAATAGTTGTGCAATTTCAAATTTTTGTTCTTGGGTGACATTAGACTGAGTTTCTTAAATCAAGGTTTCTGATGGAAAAGTCTGCTTAGAATATTCTCTAAATGGCTGTGATTTGACCCAGAAAATACTCTTCTCTATTGAATTCTCAACACATGAGAAAAGAGCCATCATCTCCAAATCCATGATCTTCTCTTCAACTGTTTTCTTTCCTCCTTCAGCTGTACCGAAATCTTTAGCCAAAGCATGCTACACTTAGCCTCTATTTTTCTCATATTTTGGAACATTTTGGCCAAGAACTAGAGGTGATTCCATGAAGAGTCTCCCATATGTGTTAGCACAGGGGATCTCTATGGGGAAGGGAAAGGTGTAGTGAGACAACACATCAGAAAGTGAAGGAAGTTTGTGAAACCAGTCTAACCCACTGATAGAGCTCATGAACTGACAGTAACAACCAACTCTCTGTACCACACGGTATCTCAGAAACTCCAGGTTCAACATAGTGTACTTCAGGGGTATACTCAGATTGCAAGGACCTATAATTCAATTGGACTTTGAAAGGGAAGTGGAACCCGATAGAGCTCATAGATAGAATACCTAAAAAAATTACTATTTGAGATTCATCTGCAACCATGCTTGGCATAAGCAGTAGTCATATTTCTAAAATGGCCCCCAATTTCTGTCCTGTAATGCACAGGCTTGATCTAGCTTCCCCTGAGTGTAGGTGGGATTTGTAATCTGAAGGACTGTCATTGCTAAAAGGTGAGGGATCTCAGGTATGTAATTAAGGTTACCAGTGAGTTAAACCTGGTTTAATAAAAAGGAGATTATCCCAAATGAGCCCAACTCAATCAGGACCCACACTGAAGAAAATGTTGCTCCCCTAATGGTATTTTTTTTATTTTAAAGAGAGAGTACGTGAGAAACAAACAAACAAAATTAGAACAGTAGCAGCATACCAGTATCACAAACATAAACAAATCAAAGCAAGAACATCCAAAGTGATACAGGGTCTCAAGACAAATTAATACAAATCAACAGAGTTTTTTACATTGCATATCGCTATCCTCAACTACAATGCTCAGATTATCAGATGTAAGAATGAAAGATTGCTCAAACCATTCAAGAGAATAAGAAAATAATTCTTCAATAAAACATTAGAGATAATACAGAATTTCATTAGACCAGATGGTAGGAGTTCACCATTATAATTTCACTGCATATTGTTACCTTCAAATCAGTTCTTCAGACCACCAGACACAAGCATGCAAAGTCGGTCAGAACATAAAAAACTGTGAGCATTAACTGTTCATTTCAATACATCATCAGACAAAGCAATACAGTCATCGCAGCTATTTGTATATATATTTATGTTTTGCCTTCCTTCTTTATTTTTTCTTCTTTCCTTCATCCCAGTCATTCTTTCCTTTGAGCAATCTCTTTCCCTTTCCTATCATCTATTGTACATTTTGAGTTTTACCTAGTCTTTCAGGTTGCTACACCAAGGAGACAATATGATGTTTACCCATGTGGGTCCGATTTAAAACTATGGAACACTTTATGTATTTGCATGTCATCCTTGCATAGGGGCAGTGCTAATCTTCTCTGTATTGTTCCAATTTTAATATATGTGCTGCTGCAGCGAGCACCCCCTTAATGGTTTTGAGGAAGCAAACAGCCATGTTGGGAATTTCCTCTGGTGAGAAGTCACTCTCCAGAGAGGGTAATCTTAGTCCTACAGTCACCAGAGCAACAAAGATTCAAATTCAAATTCTGCCAACAATCCTAATGATGGTAAAAGAATATTCTAAATTCCAGATAAGAATATACCCCAGCCAAAACCTTGACTGTACCTTTGTGAGACTCTGAGCAAAGAACCCAACTAATCTATGTCTTTGAGACAATAAAATTATGAGATAATGAATATGTATTGTTTTAAGCAGCTGTTTGTGGTGCTTTGCTAAGAGCAATAAAAGAATAAAAATGTCTTTTTCAGTCTGTTTGTACACATTTTCCTAGGATCTCACCAATCCCATGAGAAATATCTGATTGGAATTTTATACCCCAGGTTGGGAAGTTCAGAGCTTGAGATACTGATGTAGATTTGAACCATTTATTTCCTGTCTCCATCTGATCAGTCCTGACGTCCACGCCAATTTTCCAATGACCTGCACTGTTCCTGTTTTTCCTCTTACACTGATGGGAAATCTTCCAAGACTTCTTCAACTTGTTGGCATATACCCTCCATTTCTCTCCGTTCCAAGAATCAGAAAATTGATGACACTCGATGCACAGAGGAGAAAAAAGGAAGAGTGGAAGATGCCCTTATTTCATGTATCTTCATAAAAAGGAATACAAACTCCCAATCCCAGCCATTTTAAGATAATGGGAAATAGCAAAGCTGTTTATTATTATTTGTAGACTATTTATAAGAGATATTTGAACTGAGACACCATCTTGTTTTTTCTGACTGTGTTAAACCTATACTTTCTCTCCTTTCTGTTTGAATTTAACTGTGACAGTAGAGGACTCCTGGAGAGCATCCATGCCTCTCAAACTTTCTGAGGTTCCTTGGCTACTCTTGATTTTTATGATCTTTTGCCAGAACTCATTTTGATATTTTCATGTCTAATCTCAACTACTCTAACTTACAAAATTTTTCCAGATTGACCTTAAAATTAGAAGTCCTTTTAAAGTCTCTCTGTCTGGGCTCGAGATATTAGGATATCCTTCCTTGGAGTTTTCTACAGTGAAGGTCTATTCTAGAAACAACACCCTTTCTTATCTAGGAGGTGTCTTCTTTAAAGTGTATGCTGATGTATTATGAAGAAAAGGGGTGTATATTTCTCAGTGCTTGTCTGCACTTTAAGCTGCAAGCATTCTATTATTGTACCATTAATCTGATGGGTTCAATCCACAGTCCGTATTACCTGCTCTGTCCTGTCCTTCTGTTCTTGGTACCTGCTCTGTATTGTTCAGCAAACTATACATTTGAGCATCATCTAATGTCACATCCTAATACTCTTCCCAAAGCCAGATTTTTAGTTGTCTAAGATTGATCTATCAGTGCTACTGTTTTGTTCCTGGGTGTTAAATCTTTTCTGGGAGAATCTATTATTTAAAAATTCTCTAATGGATACTTACTATTCATCATGCCTTTTCTTATGTAATATTTCCTATAAAATTAATTGAGATATCTTGATTAATTTTCAAAACAAAATCATTATTCTATTATAAAATCTTATGTTCTCCCCAAAACACTTCAGTGAGCACCTTTATTTTCATGTTTTTTCTGATCTCAATTAAAGAATATTGCTGATGGCATAAATATTTCCACTGAATGTTCCCTTACTCCATAGCCCTCCATACCTTCCAAACATGAAAGTTCATATGATGACATAATGTTAACACATTTCTGTACTGCACTTCATTGGGAGAATGGTTAATGATCCAACTGTCCAAAATTCAGCAATCCCGGGGCTGGGGATTTAGCTCAGCGGCAAAAGCGCCTGCCTGGCAAGCGCAAGGTCGTGAGTTCGGTTCCCGGTACCGGAGAAAAACCAAAAAAACCAAAAAAACAAACAAACAAAATTCAGTAATCCCAAACATTCACCTTCACAAATATAACTGTATCATCATGTCTTGCCATGTCTAAAAAGGATACAAGTCCGATTTAGCATCAGAGAGAGGGGAAGAGTTGTATTCTAGTTAAATTCTTTAAATATCAGGAGGATGCTGTGATACATTTATTTACTAACCCCATTAAATTAGTTTTAACCTTAACAAACACCATGAATTCCCCACCTGCCCCATTTTCTGTCTTTCTGTTCCCTGCTTCCAACCCCCATCAGTCCCTGAGCTCTCAGTTGCATTTTACCATCAACCCACAAGCTCAAGTCAGCAGTATTTTTCATTTCATTTGACCAAGGTAAACTCATGTATTTTAACTCTGTTTCAAGATAGAGTATAAACTTTTCAAATTCATTTTGCTGATCAGAACATACCTTTAAAATAAATATATATTACATAACATATACTATATCTAAAATGTTTCACAAAATATATTTATGGCCTTTAACAAATAAGGATGCGAAGAATTAAGTGACTAAAGTGGACAAAGCCACCATTACCCCACCATCCCCTTGTGTAGAGGATTAACTAACAGTCAACTTGGAACACCCAGCTGAAGTGAGTCAGTGTGGCTCTGCGTGTGGAAGGCCTAGTAGAGGACTGTTGCCAACAGCATAAAAGGAGAACTGGAGGAGAACGTAGTGAGCTGTTCCTGGAGAAGCTTGTCGTGCTGGTTGTCCTGGTACTAACTCAGCTGTTCTCATCATCAAAAGAACTCAAGTCCTCACTGTCACTGAGGATTGCTGCAGTTCTCTTTGGGGGAGCTCTGGTCTCCACCTTGAGTGCCACTTCCCGGCTCCAGTTCCTGGCTCCAGTGCAGATCCCTCAGTCTGCTGACACAGACCCTTCATCCCACAGGGACAGATTTTCCAGCTTCCACCACTGACCTTTGGGCCTTCCCAGTGCAGATTCTTGATACAGACTTGCATGAGACATTGTTGTTGGCTCTAGGCTTCCAGCTGGACTCGTGGAGGATATTACCATGGGCTCTTGGTCTTCAGCTGGATTCTTTGCAGCTCCTGCTGTCCTCTGCCTTTGACTTTTTCGGTAAATATTACCAAATAATCCTATAAATTATATTTCCTGTATTAAATCTATTCCCTTGCAAACCCTGACTGCAACACCTTATGTTATATTATTTAAGTAGAAAACCTCAAAACTGAAAAAGTCTTCATTAAGAGAATAGAAAGAAGCAATGCCCCAAAACAGTGTCAGTAAAGGGTAGACATGCCATACCTGTTTACAGGTACAGAGAACACAGTCCTGGAGCAGTCAACTATAGGAGAACTCTGGACACCACCGATAGAAGTGTCCACCCTAATTACACACCAGACCATAGCAAATTATGGTTAAAATCCATTCAAACACAACCTACAGTTTGAAAAGTGACTTGTAAAGAAGTTTCTGCTAGAGGTAATGTCTTTGAAATTCACACAGACATTTCCCAGATGGGTTGTCTGTAGTGCAGTCTGGAGTGGGGCTGTCACCGACAGCTAGGAGGAAATCTGAACACACACAAAGAGTGTGGAGAAGGGGCTGGGGATTTAGCTCAGCGGCACAGTGCCTGCCTGGCAAGTGTGAGGTCGTAAGTTCAATTCCTGGTACAGGAAAACAAACAAAAACAAAGAACAAGAAACAAAAACAAAAAAAAAAAGTGTGGAGAAAACTGGAAGAGGGAAGTGATGGCTGCAGCACTAAGTGACCAGCATTTGCATCCACTTTAGTTTTACCTGAAAAGTTTCTTTGTTTATTTGTTGCTTTTATATAGTGAACATACATATTCCATCTAGAAGATACTGCATTTATTAAAATGGAAAACCTTGAATTTCATGTGAAATACGAAAGTATATGAGTGTGTGAAAATACAGGTAAAATATTTTGAAAAAAATAATGGATTCACTACACATTTAGACATTGCCAAGAAATATTAACAAGTATCAGCCAGAAACTTTAACCCAAGGCAAAACAAATTATCCATTCAAAGTCAAAAAAGGAGTTCTGAGGGAATACTAGCAGATGTAGTTTATACATGGGAAACCTGCATCCACAAAGATTGCTTTGCCAAGAAAACATCCAAAAGAGGTTGCAGAATCAAGACTAGGAGATGTCATTTGCAGTCTTGCCACCACCACTTTCTACAATTTCACATAGTCCCAATAGTTCAAAATCAAACAGTTGAAAAATTGACTCACTTTTCAACAGGTAGCTGTAGTAGTTATTATGGGGGGGGAATGGCATTAGCAAAGACAATATAAAAAAGAATGAATAGCCCTCAATAAAAAGTGGAACAGTTGCCGTTTCACAATGCTTTTTCAAATATAGCAACCTCTGATTAGTGTGATTTGGTCAATCTTCAAATCTATCATGCTGCAGAAGTACCTATGAGAGCTTTGTATGTGTCGAACTCTAAAGGTAAAGATGTAAAAAACCTAGACTCCACCCTCAGTGAAAAGCTTATAGTTATGAATTCTATTTCTTGTGTTTTATATCTTTAAGTCCTAGAAGTATACATATATAAAGATTTCAATAAAAAGCCAAGCTATTTTTCTTTAATTTTGTAAAATTATTTTTCATACAACTTAGCTGTCATTTAAGTTTGCAGTTTTAAAACATGTAAACAGGGGCTGGGGATATAGCTCAGCGGCACAGCACCTGCCCGGCAAACACAAGGTCATGAGTTTGATTCCTGGTACCAGAAGAAAAACAAAAATCAAATAAACAAAAAAAAAAAAAATGTAAACCAATATCTAAAGAGCCTAAGTGTAAAGGGATTCTGTCTCCTTTGTTTATTATTTATAATCTTTCAAATTTGTCAACATTATCATGTCCCTGGATTTGGTCTCAGATATTTCTCGCCTATCTATGTTCATTTCTGAGTGAGTTCATCCAATCTCGTGCCTTTTAAAACCATAGATATGCTGACAGTTTGCTAATTTATAATCCCTGCTAGAAGTTTCTTCTCAGCTCCACTCTCATATGCAGCATCAATTGCTTATATGATATCTCCACTTCAATGTTATAAAAGACAAGACATCTCAAATTTTATATGCCAAAGTATGACAGACCCTGAGAGTCTCTGTGGGTCATTTTGACTCCTCCCTTTCTTTTATGGCCCAGAAATGCTCCAGAAATGTTGGCTCTATTTTGAAACCATAAGCACATTTCCATTGTTTGTCGACACTTCTACTGTTATTACCTTGGGTCGGATCACCAGTAGCTCCTGCCTTGGTTCAGATCACCAGTAGTTCCTGCCTTGGTTCAGATCACCAGTAGCTCCTGCCTGGATGACCACTCTAGTCTTGTGCCTAGTCCCCACTTGTTCTCTAGCTTCTTGCAATTCCTTATCCAGAACATCAGCTGAGATCATCTCATTCCGCTGCTCAAATCCATACTATTGCATCTCATGCTACTCAAATGAAAAATCAAAGTTGTTACAATCATTTATATGGACCCACATTCCACATTTGCTGTTTCTCTCTTGATATCTTCTCCGCTGTCTTTTTCACCTATTTTCCTTGGTCACTTTGTGTGAAATTCCCCTGTACTACTTACTTTTCCTTCACTGGGACAAAATAACTGATATTTATACATTAAAAGAGGAGAGGTCTATTGTGGCACATGGTTTCTAGAGGATTTAGTTGTGGTTGGCAGTTTTCAAAGGATTATCTCCATGTTTGGTTTGTGGTAAGGCAAAAATGGCATAATTGAAAGGCATGGTGAAGGACAGCTGCTCACCCTATGGGAGCCAAGAAGGAGAGAGACAGAAAGAGACAGAGAGAGACAGAGACAGAGACAGAGAGACAAAGATAGAGAGATAGAAAGAGAGAGTCAGAGAGAAACAGAGACAGAGAGAGAGACAGAGCAGGGAGAAGAATATACCCTCCACATCAAGCCCTAATTACCCACTTCTAGCCAGGTCCTACCTTCTGAATGGATGAATCCAATGATGAGTATAGCATTCTATGACAGCATCACTCTTGAAACTCACAAGACTCTTGTGGGACACTTCAAATCTAATGAGAGTCCTCAGTGGCTCTGCACCTTCAGTTCTTTCTGTGTAAAGGACTATTACTACAGACATCAGCATCATTCATTCACTTCCTTTAGGGCTTTCCAAGCAAAAACTTGGACACTGGATCTCAATTTGCAGCCTCTCTACTCGCCCCCCACACACATGTATACAATATCACTATCCTCTACTGTTTTTCTTAATGAATATTTCATGTTTTCTTTTTCTGTCTGACTCCTAAACTAGATGCCACAGTTCAGTGAACTATAACCCACTGATCAAATCCAGCTCTGCACTTAGTTTAATGTGTGAGGTTTCATTGGAACACAGTTTGACCCATTTGTTTATGTGTTTTTCATGACCACTTTCATATAGCCCCAAAGGTCAAAAGCATCTAACCCTTTGCAGAAAAACCTTGCCAACCTCTTTGACTATAAACTTCTAAGAACAGGAGTTCTGACTTAGTTTATTTTCTTTTTTGTAACTAGATTCACAGAGTCATGCCTGACACATACTAAGTATCCAATAAGAATGTGTTAATTAGTGAATGACTCCATGCATGAAGAATAATTGATCTATACTTTAAGAAATTGATAAGAGTATAACATTGAATTGAACTTCTATGTAGGGAGGAACCCACAACAGACATTTAGCAGGATTTTGATGAAGTTCTTTTCATTGTTTACAACTAAAAAAAAGACATTTTCTATCTTTCATTCTGCATAACAGTGGTCATTTTGTACTGCTGATTTTAAATGAAATATAAATAGGCAGTGTAAGTATTATTATTATGTCAATGATATTGTTACAGAAGCATATCTAGAATAGGGCCATTAAACAAGTCCCCTAAGAGTAGTTATGCAGGACTAAAGTTGCTGTAAGGTGCCAACTGAAATCACCTGTGTGACCTTTTCAGTCCTGTTTGGGTCTGGTTATCCTCCAAAAGAGAGATAAGAGCTAATCCATTTTGAACACAAAGTTGTCATGGGTATTGTTCATTTGAGTCCACCAAAAAATGCACAGTCGGCTCTGGCTTTCAACTTTTAGGCAACAGAATAACCAATTGCTCCCAGTGAAAAGTTAAGACCACGAGTTTTTTATGTGATCTCTCCTGGCACTAGAGATTTCAGCAATGAAAGCAAAACCAATGCCTCATGCCTTTCCTGCATAACCATTCACAGAAGCGCTAGCACCTAAATCTCTTCTCTTTACAGGGAGGGATGGAGACTGTGGAGCAGAAATGTTCTCCTCTTTATACATGACACCTCAATACTCGATCAAATACGTGCATTTTCTGTGTTAGACTGATGGATGGTAAAGATGACAAAAGCTTGAACAGCCTGTTAGCTTGAGCTGAAAAATGTGTGGAGTTAACTGCCTTAAACAGTTTAAAATATAACTCTCTAGCTGTAGTAAAGGCTGTCAAGCTAAGATTTGGGATTAATTGTTCACTGTCCAACGTGATTTGTGGATAACTGCAGGACCATACCAATTAAATTGTACTTTGCACAAAACAGGCAGCACATGCCTCCTGCCTTGCAGAGACACACAATTTTGCAAAGCAGAAAACCTCTGTGATCCATTTGGGGTGTTTAGGTGACATCTCTGTTTGAGTGTTCAGGACCCTGGGATCTGTGGGACATGTGCTGTCACAAACTTAAATGATGAAAAGCAGCAGGACTCCTTCAGCATTAATTGGACCACTCAATGTGGCAAAGAAACTGAGCAACATTTTCATTTCATTTAATATTTTTCTCTTACATTCACAAATCATTCATCAGTATCATTGGAAAATGAAAAACGATAGGTGAAGTGGTATTTGGCACAATGCATCCGGTTTGTTACCCAAGGGTTGGTGTGTAGGCACGAAGTTGTAGCAATGAAGTCACACCCTGGAGAGGAAGCGCAAGGGGACTTGCTTTTCAGTTCTGGCTGAATTCCCAGGTTTCGGCCAATGTGAGTCTACCGGAATCAGTGATAATGTTTTCTGTCATGGTTGTAAAATACTTTCAGAGAAACATAAAGTTTTTATGAGAAGAATAGTAAAAGAGATGACTTCTTCTATGCCTGGGGGTTAATATTTGTTCTTGTTGGCTCATTTGAGACTAGCAGAGGTTGATTCAGAGAAATTAAGACACAAAGCCTGGAGTTTCCCCTTGCCAGTGTTCATTATAAATAGCGGTTTCCAGATAGGCTCAGTTGCAAATGTGTAAGGGCCCAAGTACATCCAGGAGTCATAGGTCCAAACAGTATTTGCTAGTTTTATCTAAACACCAGCCCCCATCGAGTGTCAGCCCCCATCCTTCCTCTTCCTTTCTTTTTCATTAGGATGATAGAATTCTTTTTCTAATAGGTTTCCAGGTTTCAAATGTTATTTATTTAGAGTAGCTTAATGTAAAATGTCACTGAGGTTTAGAGACCTTCTCAAAGAACGGGAATGTTAGGGTACTCAAACCACATGCTGTCAAAAACTATTTTAAGTTCTCTGTTTCATCAGGTAAATGCAGTTAGTTAAATTGAATTTGGAGGATTTTCTCCACTTGGTGATGAACAGAGAGTGATTATCATACCTGTGATACTCCTGACTTCCCTTTTGTACAAGTAGAGTAGTCATACTGATCTTGAAGTTTATTAGAGCTTTAAGCTGTCAGGTTATTACCGTCAGTTTCGAGAAAAGAAAAAGTTACTGATGTAAAATTAATTTATTGAATGGAATTGTTTTGCCCCCAGGGAATAACATCACCATTTAATTTAATTTCCCCATCATATTGTCTCATTTGCAAAGGAAAAAATAACTTTTCTTTTTAACAGAATAAAGTGCATTGTGCTGAATTGTGTACTTCATCTTTACAGGTTTTACTTGTTCTAGATCATCAGTTGTCATAACAACGTGATATATTGCGCAGTAACTCTTGCTTGCTGAATTTGGGAAAACAGCACTGATTTCGCTATTTGCTTATAAGAAAGTGTTGGGTAGTAAAAGCATATATAAAATTGACTATGGTTTTATCTTTCAATATCAAGAACATTTATTATGGACTTCACATAAAAATATTTTTTAAAGGGGCTGGGGATTTAGCTCAGCGGCAAAAGCGCCTGCCTGGCAAGCGCAAGGTCGTGAGTTCGGTTCCCGGTACCGGAGAAAAACCAAAAAAAAAAAAAAAAAAAAAAAAAAAAAATATTTTTTAAAGATATTTTGTAAAACAAATAAGCAAATGCAAACCTTGCTGCACTCCTCCGCTGGAGCTCAGCACCCAGGAGTGCACATCCTGGGAGGTAGGGTCAGAAGGATTACGGGGCCAAGGTCAGAGAAAGTGCCCATGACTTCATTCACTTTTCATACAGTCGCCTGCAGAGGTGCTGCAGGCAGAGGTGGGACCTGGGGCAAAACTACTCTGTTAATGAAAGAAACATAAAGACTTTTCGAGTCCAGTTCTCTGAGGTTATTTCTTTGCCACCAGCAATTAAGTATCACACTAGAAAATTCTCTTATATACAGAGGCCTAGGAAAATAAGCCATGCCTGTGACAATGGTAAGTCCTCAAAGCCTTCACCCCTTTCTTTATGTCTATTCTATTTAAGCAGTTTAATCTCATAATCTTTACTCCTCGGTCTTCAAAATGAGACCTAATGGAAAACTCAATATTCATTCAATAAACACTTATTGATGACTTATTATGATAGATGCATAATATCTAGCACTATGAGTTCAATTTCTAACTTCATGGTGTTTGCAATTATATGAGGAGGGCAATATAATAATCACAGTAAGAGCACTACTTTAAGCCAAATGTGACGGTGCATGCCTATAATGCTAGCTCTTAGAAGACTGAAGGAGGAGGATCACAAGTTCCTGGTTGAGCTTGGGTAGCATAGCAAGTCCTGTCTCAAAAAAAGGAGAGAGAGAGAGAGAGAGAGAGAGAGAGAGAGAGAGAGAGAGAGAGGAGGGAAGGGGAGAGGAAGGGGAGATGGGGAGAAGAAGAGAGAGGGGAGGGGAGGGGAGAGGATGAGGGGAGGAGAGGAGAGGAAACCAAAGTAAAGCAAAGCTGCTATACTGCCAAAAAGAGAACAACATCTTGGTGATATGGTAATACATACCCACAAGTACAGCTTGATATGATATTGTGCTTACCATTCTGACTAGTAAAGGGATGTTGTCCTAAACTCCATTTGTGATTTTCCTAATCCCAGCCACCTTTCCCCTCAGCAAAGACTTTCATTTTCTACATACGTTTTTAGGCAAGGGAAGAGTCAAAAACCCACATAGCAAGGTATCATGGAGGAACTTGCCCCAGTAAAGAAAGCTATTCTGAATGATAAGGTCCTAAATTGGGACAGTTTTTAAATATTGCAGGTAATAATCTCTAGGAAAAAATACTAGCAGTGCAAGTTGCACACTTCTAGCCCCAGCTGCTCGGGGAACTAAGAGAGGAGGATCACTGGAGTCTACAAGTTCCAGACCCACCGGAGCAACATAGCAGCATCCTGTCTTAAGATATTATGAAAGATTTAACAGCTTTGACCACAGGAGACTGCCCTCTCTGTAGTTCAAAAACAGTCACTTATTAGCAATTTCAGACCATTCACTCTGTGCAAACTAGGTGTCATATACATTCTCAGAATGACTACATCTTATTATGCAAAGAAGGCACCTTAATTCTTTAATCTGATGCTCTTCAAACTTTAGTGGGTATGAAGCAACCCAGGAAGGCTTCCTGCGACACATCTTGTAGTGCCCATGCATGTGAAAGGGGGCTGACCATTTTCATTTCTAAACATTGCAGCTGCTAGCCCTGGCATCACCCTTTAAGAACACAAAGAACCTTGTTCTTTCACTTCTTCCTGGGTGAAATGGTTATTATTTTTATTGTGTAGGTTTTACAACCAAGAAGGAAAAGATGACCCACTAAGCTAAGAAGTTGTAAAGACATTAAACCAGAAAACAATCACTAATTCTTTCCAATATTCAAATGCCAAGAAGGGAAAGTATTAGTACTCCGTGCTAAGGAAGTAGAGAGAGATGGGTGCTCTCATACACTGGTAGTGGAATTATAAATTGCTAAAACCTTTCTGAAGGGTAATTTGGCAACACACATCAAAAATCACTAAAACACTGGTGCTTTTTGCTCATAGATTTACTTTTCAAAATTAGTGCCAAAGATCGCATCAGAACTGTACAGTAAGATTTATATAAGAACATTTATTAAAGCACTATGTGTAATACAAATTAGAAGTAACCAACCTAAATATCCAACGCACAAGGTACATAGGATGACACATTGTAAACCATTATGGTAAATGTCTTATAGAATATTTTAAAATGGAAGAAGCGAGTAAAGATAGAAAGGGCACTATAGAGAAAAGCTGTTTTATGCATACTCCACACACCTGCAGTTTATGTGTCACATAGACGTATAAAAATAATGGAAGAGCTTAGGACCGACAGCATTAACCACTGTTACCTCTGACCAATGAGATTATAGGGGATTTTTCATTTTCTTTGTTTCATACTTGTGCATTTTCTGAATTCTTTATAATGAATTTTATGAAGAAAAATAAGCCAGTCTCAAGACTCCATGGGTTTATTGTTGTTGACAGAGTTAACTGATATAATTTTCTGGCTAAAATGTTTTACTTCCTGGCTGAGTAATTGTATACCAAAGAACATAAATTGCCAAAATACTGAAAGGTACATACAGAGTTTCATTTATTGGAAATGTGCACTGAAGCAATATTTATAATAAAATTTATAACCTTATTAAATGATTTGAGACAAAGAAGGGTTAAATAAATTGTGATTCACCCATAACATTGAATTCTGAGCAGCCATTGATAGAACATGCTATTGGAGACTCATGGCCAAAAGAAATGGCCACCGTCTAATGTTAAGTAAAAACATCAAAGCCACAAACTCTGTACAGTATAATCCCACTTTGCAAAAGTTATCCATAAGTATGTAAAGAAAAAGATTGGGCAGAATGCATCCACAGTAAGAGTGGTTAACTTGTTATGGATGTTTTTCCTTATGCATATTTTGTCAGTTATCCTAAAATTTTCCAATACATTTATAATATTTAAAATTTGAAGAAAGGTGGGCTGAAAGTTAGACTGCCAGCATTTGCAAGAGAAAAACTTTTCTAAGGTCATAATCATTCTCTTGGTCATGTAGGCTGTCATTTTTATCTACCATTTAAAAAATAAAATGTGGATAAAAAGAAATAATTCATTGGAAAACTAGACAAGAAGTAGTTTAAATGATTAAAAACAAAGAGCTCTTGTTTGGTTGAACAATAGTAACCCAAGCATCACATTCCCAGGGTAGAGTCCCTCTGCATAAATATCCCCCGGAGGTTTGAAAAGTGGGATTCTTGAGGGTTTCCTTATTTTTCAGCTAGAAACCCAAGGGCATGAAACCCTTGAACTGACAGAAAAGATATGCAACTAGTTATGGACCTGACCGCATTTCTACATACAGAGCTTCTGCAAAGCAGCAACTTATAAACACTAATAGAAGTTCAGAAGCAAGCAAAAGGGGAAATACAGAAGGTGGTGATGACCAGCTTCTGGGTAACCAGCGCAGCCTCCCTGCCCCTCCTGTGTGTCTCCTGGAAGTGGTAAGATCCCAGGACCTGTCCTCTGGTAAGCTCAAGAGAGGCCAATCAGACTTTCTCTCCCTGGACATAGTGTGGTTAAAGCTAGGATGTGGGGTGAAATGGCCTGAAATGCTACTATTGAGTTCCTTGGAACTGTTCCCATTCTTTATCTACCTTAGTCTTGGTTAATTAACTCTTCCTTAAGCTCTGTATGTGATCGCATTGCAGTGCCCCTCCATTGTATACACTGTATACACTCTATACTGGAAGGTCACACTTACAACAATGTATCTTCTAAATAAATGTATCCTCAAGACATGTAATTCTCCTGCAGCTAGATATTACTCCCACCTTTCTTATATAGAAATGTGGGAGATGACATTCTTGTTGAGTTTAAGTGAGTTTGGTTTATCCCCTGCTATGAATCAAGAGTCAGGAGACATGTCCCATGGCAGTTAATGACCGGACTTCAAGGATAAATGTTCTTACTGGAACACAGGAGGAGGCAAAGGGTATTGTCACCTGAACTTGGACAGTATTATATTAACATATCCAGTGGAAGAACAAAGGACATCCCACAAATGAAAAATATCATTAAAGGTACATTTTGCATAATGGTCATGTTTTTCCTCTATTGTACTTATGTCACTGTGAAGGTAATAGCGATATTTGCCTATGCAACAAAGACACAATTTTATAATTGTTTTTATAAGAAAAACGAGCCTCATTTCCAGATGTCTTTTGAGGCTTATGTTTACAAGCTCTGGGAGGGGAGTTTGAAATAATATGAAAGTTATAGTGAGAAAAAATAAGCACAAGTATTCCTTTGAAATGTTCTTAATAAATTTTTAAATTAATTTCCAGGGTGATAGGCCTCAGAAATCAATTTAAACTATTTAACTCACCATGCAAGAATGAAATTATTTTTTTAGAAAAAAGTAAGCTGAAAAATTTTGAAGGCTATATGCAGAAAGTCCACAGCAGACAGCACGCCCAGAAACTGCAGGCTCATAATGGGATTAGGAGGATTTTTTTTTCTTGGGAAAAGTGCTCACCGAGGAGTACTAAGAGGTCTAATTTGAAACAACGTCAGACTCTTTTGTACAAAAACACATCCTCAAATGAAACCTAACCAGCTCATGCTAGGCAATCTTAACCTAGTTAGAAACTCTTTAGAGAGTTTCAAAACATAACTTCAGCCCTATTTTTAAAGTTTACATTGTAGGTGCTAGACTATATTGTTTTGCTTCACAAATTTGTCCAGCCCAGGATTGTTTACTGTACTGATATAAACACTAACTCTTTTCCAATTCACTTGTCAGTACAAAGAGTAGTATCCTCATCATATATCTTTATCCTCTTGGATAGGCACAAAAGATTAGACACAGTGAAAATCTGTAAATGTTTTAAAGATTTGATGTACGTTATATAAATGTAAGCCACTGCCAAACATTGCTATTAAGCACCACCTAGATCCTAGTTACAGTCTTCCAGATCAAAATTGTGTTTCCAATTGGAATACTGTGAGAAAAGTGGATATTTTACAAATATTTGAATTATTTGAAAGGAGTATTGTGCCCTAGTAATGTCTTGTTCGTCTCCATATAATAAATCTCTGTATCGGATCCTTCTATCAAGAATGCAATTCAGTCTGGGTATCTTTTAAATTCAATTCAGTTAAATTCAAAATTCAATTCAATTTAATTCAATTCAATACAGTCTAATCCAGCTACACCTTGTAACTATTTATTGAACATTTCCCCATCCTAATCTAAGTTAGTTCACTTTAAGTAAGATGCACAACTTTACTACGCAGCTACACTGTCTCTTGCTATCTTTGACTACTTATATGGGCTTCATTTGGTGGTGGACAAATAAGCATTCATCTAATTGATCACATACATTTTCTTTTTTGTCTTCCTCACATACAAACATACACACATGTACACATATGCACATATGCTTTTCTATTTTCTGTCTTCATATCAAAATATTTATTCAATATATATTTTAGAAGAATTTCTTAAAAATTTTTAGAGGAAAAGTATGAAAATAAATTTTAACCATGTAGTCCCTTACTCCACCTACACACATTTGCACAACCATTCATTCACAACCACATGCACACTCATACACTCTTTTTTTCTTATTTGAATCAGCCACCACAGCTGCCAGTGCCTCAGGGGCTTTAAACATCAATCAGTTTCACAGCTGGAGGCAGAGTGATCTACAGCAATAAAGCTTAAAGTGCTTCCTTTTCTGATATAATTTGATTCTTCCATTAGAGCACACATTCTTTTTTTTTTTTTTTTTTTTTTAAGCCAAAGCAAATGTTCTCTGTCCATTTCAGGGCAAATAAATAGTTACCTTAAAGAGGCAGAAAGTGTTAGTCACTAGTCAGAATGCTGGGTGGAGAAAATCCATCCGGTAATCCTTACTTCTGCACCACTGAGCTTGCCACCTTTGTTTCTCAGATTTACCTCGCCCTACATCCTCAGGGCAGCCACTGATCTTGGATCTGTTGGGCTGGAGTGAATCCTGTAGCTATGATAATAAAACAGATAACAGGTTTTACTGAATGTGCTCTTGGGTTTCTAATCCTGTAGATTTCAATGAAATACAGAATGGTGCCATAGAAATCATCTTTCTTTTCCTACTGGAACTTAAGTCTCAAAGCTACTTCATCAGGTAGAAATTACCCTTTTGATCACACATTTTCAATAATCTTAATGTGATTTATCCTTTTTTTCTCTGAAAAGCTCACTGTACCTGTTACTTTTGACTTTTGAGGTGTTTTATTAAGTCATTCTGGAAAACGTAGAAAGTGACCTGACTCCACCAAACTGAGAATGATAGTTGCATAGAACGTGAGAAACCCAAAGTATAAATAAAAAGCAAAATAGCATTATGTAATCGGAAACAGGAAGATAAATCTTTTGTAAACAGGAAGGCAAACAAGAGATGGCAGGAGGGGAAAGGAAGGGGAGAGGAAGAGACATAAAAATAATTAACCTGTGCTGTGTCTATGTACCAACTTATCACAATGCATGTAATCATCATGGACTGCAAGTGTGTGCTCATTAAAAACAAAAATAAAAGTAAAAATAAATAAGAATGTGCATTCAATGATTAATGGAAACAGGTACATTCAAAACCTAACAGTGAAAAAAAAATTAAAAGTGAAAGTAGGTCAGAGTCCAGCCGTGGAATATGCCATGTCTAAAGGGCCTGAACGGAATACTTATGTGTTTGCTTTCAGAAAAATTTTGTCAAAAAAAAAATTTCAGATTTTCAGAAAATCATCTGCTGCTACTACCATCCCATTCAAGCCATTAATGGAAATACTGTCATATTTGTGGTTGCACTTCCACTCATTTTCCCTGATATTGGTCTCATTTCTTTTCCATGAAATGAAACAATTTAGCTGGGGGTGGTGGCACATGCCTGTACTCCCAGCGCTAGGGAGGCTGAGGCAGGATTATCGTTGCTAGTTTTCAGGCCAGCTTGGGCTACATAAGTGAGCTCAAGGCCAGCCTGAACTGCATAGTGAGACCCTATCTCAAAAAGACAAAAAAAAAAGCTATTTATACTAATATTTATAGTGATTAAATAAGAAAATATTGAAGCTAAATGGGTCTTTAGAAATTTCTAGCCCGACAATAGTCTTCCATTCTCCTACCCTGTGTAAGTGGGGCATATAAAATTCAAGAAGCTTAAGTAATCAGTGTAAGTAGTTATTTATCAAGCTAATATTTGAACACAAATTTTTTGTTGTAGTGGTCTTTGTTATATCCCATCACATTCATATGTTTAAGCCCCAAATGCGACTATTGGTGAGGTTTGAAAAGAGGTAATTAAGATTTAAAAAGCACATAAAAGAGAAGCCGTCATGGTTGTTTTAATTTGCATTTTGTAATGGTCATCAATGTTAAACATTTTTTTAATGTATTTACTCACCACTTGTATTTCTTCTGAGAAATATCTATGCATTTAAGTTGGCCAGTTTTGATTGTGTCTTTTGGGGGATCTACTTTTCTGAGTTCTTTATATGTGCTAGATATTAGTCCTTTACTTGAGAAGTAGCTGGCAAAAGTTTTCCCATCTTGGAGGCTGTTTTTTAACACTCTTAGTTGTTTTCTTTGTTGTTCAGGAAAATGTGATAAAATATATCAGTTGATTCTTGGTACTACTTCTTGTACCACTGTGGTTCTGTTCAGAATCACAACCATCATATGAATTGTGTTGGGATGGTAACATTAACTGGTAAGTAACCTTACCTATTGTCGTGGTTATTTTTACTCACTGCTGAGACAAAATACCTGACACCCAAAATGAAGGAAGGAAAGGTTTGTTTAGCTCACAGTTTGTGGAAGTTTCAGTCCATAATCAGCTGGCTCCAAGGTAGGGTGACATGGCAGAGGGGCAATAGTTTAAGGTGGCAGAAGACAGCAAAAGTAGCAAAAGCAGGAAAAGCAAGAGAGGGGGAAGAGCAAGCCTCTTTTCCTCTCTTATACTGTAAGCAGGATACCACCCTCTGGGTGGGTGTAGCACTCACACCATCTCAGTACCCTCCTCTACCATAAGCTCAGGATGCTTACAAAGTAAGGATCTTGGCTCCCTGATGAGTTAAACTTTTAAACTTCTCAAGTTAACACACTGTATCAGCCATTAACACCTACAGATGCACCTTGAGATCACAATGTCAAGTGAAATAAACCATACACAAGCTTAACTATCTTATGGTTTCGCTTATATGAGAGCCCAAGAGTACACATAAGGGAAAAATAAAAGACATAATAGGAGGTAAGGAGATAGATCTTTTCTCAAATAGGAAGAAGCTCCAGAAATAGAAGGGGTAGGGAAGGAAGGGAAACTGGATGGAACAAGGATTGACCTGTGTCATGTATATGTACTAACACTCTTCAAGAAATATAATCATTGTGTAATGCAAACATGTACTAATAAAAAATAAAAACTGGGGAGCTGGGGATATACCTCAGTGGCATAAGCGCCTGCCTAGCAAGTTCGAGGTAATGAGTTCAATCCCGGTACCGGAAAAAATAAAATAAAAAATAAGAACTTGGAATAAAAACAGTGAAGAGCCAGTCTGAGAGATCTGACAACTTTATAAGAAAGGAAGACACCAGACAAAAGGCAGCCATCTCCAATCCAGGACAAGAGTTCTCATCATACACAGAACACCGAACTCTGCTATAAGCCAGATCTTGGACTTTTCAGATTCCAAAACTGTAGTAAAATAAATGTCTCCTGCTTGAACCACTCATTCTTTTGTTTTTGTCAAAGTACCTGTATCTCAAATACAACCATGTTATGATATGGCTTTATTGGACAAATGAGAAAAATCCAGATCCAAGAGATTAAGTGTATTGCCTGTAATCATCAAGGTCCTAAACACCGGGTTTCCCTCTTTTTAAGTATAGTTAACTCTAGTAGCTGCTCTGGAGATCTGAAAGGAAAACACTCTATATTACAGTGTAATATGGATTTTGCTAAATTATATCACCTTTCAAATAAGAATTACCAAATCTAGATGGAAGGATAGTATATGAAAATTTAAGAGTAATCTACATTAATCAATTAATGTTACCATCCCAACATAATTCATATGGCTGGAAAATAAACATTCTGAAATAAGAGCTCTGTCAATCTAATTGACTTCAGGTGGTTACTATGAGCAGAACCCAACTGGACCAGCTGGTTCAGGGCCTGCCCTGGAGCTCCCTGCACAAAGAACTCAGCAGGGAGCAGCGTTTGGAGTCGCCAGGCAGAGGGGTGGATCTCTTCAGAGAAAGACTATATTTTAAAAGGAAGATATTTTTTCCATCTTCAGAGCATTTTCAAATCTTGGCACTAAAGAGGGGGAAAAAGGTATGTTTTTCTCTTTGAAATATTGGTTTTTTCTGAAAAGACCACCCTCTCTCCCAGCCTTGGAAACTTCAAACAGCCTGACCAAGAAGTCAGAACTCCTCTGGTTGAAGAAGCTGTTATCTTGAAAGCTGCTATAGGCTATATGCTCTTAGAGGGTCCTGGAGCTCAAAGTCTGTTTGTATTCATTTTTAATAAGCTAAATGAAAGGTGGGAAAGAATTCTGAGGGTGCTTACACATGCATACATCTGTGTTAGCTACATGCACATATTCTTATATTTTTAAAATGTATATGTATATAATATTTAGTTAAACATGCACTTGGTAAACTAACATGTTCTTCAAAAAATAAATACAATTCAAATACAAATGCAATTTGAAAAATTGTAATAAAGCTTTTCAACTAAATATATTCTTACAGCAAATTTCCTGTGAAATTTTAATTGGATTTCATACTTTTTGTTTTATTTTTATGCACCTCACATTTTACTACTTTGTAAGAATTTGACATAATTTCCATGTGTTTCTCTTACCTGATATTATAGCTTAAATACATTTCAAATGCATGAGTTAAAGGGCAAAATCCAAAGTCAATGACTATGGTGAATATTAATTTCAATGTGCTGTCTCTACTTTTGGCACATCCTACCCGTGGATACTTTCTGTGTCTCCTTGGAATGTGTAAATGTTGATCTTACTTTCTGTAGAGAAAAAAATGCTAAGTTGCATAGATGCACTCACATACAAACACTAAACTATACAGAGGGGAAAAAACAAAATCTTGAAGATAACTGGGCTCATCTTTGGGATACATCTCACAGTCCTTCGAACCTACCTCCTTCACCTCCCCTCCAGCCACTTTCTACTCTAACCATGACCGTGGTAACCAGCCTCACAGGGGTCTAACTAGAAACATCTAGCCTCAGAGGCATTTCATTACTTTGCTTTTTGTTTTGTTTTGTTTTTATTTTGAGATGAGTTCTCGATATATAGCTCAGGCTAGCCTTTAAACTTTAATGTTCCTCCTGCCTCAGCCTCCCAAGTGCTTCATTTTTTTTTTTAATCTAGAGTTTCTTTGATGGACCCACCAAGTCACTGACACAAGCACAAAAAAGTGTAACTTTTCCGCTTGTACAGTGACCCTTGATAAATGGCAAATGTGACTGATATGGGAGATAAATGTACCCTTCTTCCATTTCTCATATGAACAAAGCATAGTTGCATCTTATACACTTGAAGAGACCCCAGTAAACCACAGTACCTGCTTATCTCAGTACTGACCAGCTTCACAACATATGCTTCCAGTGACATTTCCTCTTCTGGATGCCAGCTATGCCATGGTCCTCCACCATGGGTGATTTTGCTATCTCTGTCTGACACTGGGAATAAGTAACAATGTCAGGAGACATTTTTAATTATCACATTTTATTAAATCTATGGGATAGAGCGTAGGAATGCTGTTAAACATCATAGAATATATAGTTCAGACACTTAACAAAGAGACATCTTACCCTAAACATCAGTTTTGCCAAAGTAAAATATACTGCAAAACTTCTCTCCTCTTCAGGTTTTTGAAATCTCTTACTACAATAATATATCTGAAACTTAGTTACATGTCAGGCTCTAATTTTGAGGGCAATTCAGCCAAAGAGATCATCAACACCTACTGTATACTTGTCTGGGAGAGAGGGAGAGAGCCAGAAAAGAGAGAGCTAGAGAGACACACACACACACACACACAGAGAGAGAGAGAGAGAGAGAGAGAGAGAGAGAGAGAGAGAGAGAGAATTATCAGTCTTAATTGACTTCTTGGATTTTTTTCAAGAAAAAATTCTCTTGCCTTTTAAACTTTGTATAAAAATGTTTGAAGTGAAAAGTTATGTTAAAACCAAATGACACTTAGAAAAAAGTAGGTTGAAAATTAGCAACATATGTTTAATTTAAGTAAGTTTCACAGTATAGTATTTGATTCTGGACAGTCATAAAGCTAAAATTTAGACAAAGATTTCTCTCAGTTGCAGCTTTTCATTTTGTAGATGACAACTTCAACATTAAATTTCTAAGGGAAAAAAGAGAAAAAAGGTTTTTTTTTTTCCTATTGGACTATAAGTTCTTTGGGGGAAAGGGCTTGTTTCATCTTTGAAGTTCTCACAGCTTTCACTTTGCTTGTCCCCAGCAAATGTTGAGTTAGTTACTGAATTTGTCTCGGACCATGTTTATGCCCCTGTGTCTTGATTGTTAACGCACCATTATCCCATGGAAGGTGGATGGCTCTGCATCTGCAGTGAGAGAGTGGACAATTAGGCAAATAAATTATTACCTAGCCATTTTAAAATAAAATTTCTTGTCATTCCTAGGGATGTATTCCCCATTTTTCTATCATTTAGTTGTGTGGATAATTTATTTCAATCAGCTTTTATGTTTGAACATTGTGGTGCATTGACAACTGGTGGTCAACTTGTAATGCCCAGGTGAAGTGAAGTAGTGTGGTGCTGGCTGTGGAAATCCCACCTCAAGATTGTTGCCAACAAAATAAAAAGGAGAACTGGAAAAGAAGAGGTGTTGTTAAGGATCTGTTGGTTTTCTTGGGGCTGTTGGTTCTCCTGGAGGAGCTTGTCATGTTGGCTTTGCTGATATGAACGTGGCTGTTCTCATCAGTGGTGGAGCTCTGGACCTTGTCATTAAGAATGGCTATGGTTCACTTTGGGGGAGCTCTGGTCCTTACTTTGAGCATTGCTTCCTCACTCCAGAGGGGAAGATGGTGCACTATTCAGTCTGCTGGAGAAGCTTGTCATGCTGGCTTTCCTGATGTGAACTTGGCTGCTCTCATTGTCAGAGGAGCTTGGGACCTCATTGTCTCTGAGGATGGCTGTGGTAATTTTTGGAGGAACTCTGGTCCTTACTTTGAGCATTGCTTCCTGGCTCCAGGGCAGATCCCTCAGCCTGCTGGCATAGATTTTCTAGCTTCCACCACTGATCTTAGGGCTTTGCATCAGACATTGTTGTGGGCCGTTGGTCTCCAGTTGGACTTGTGGAGGGCATTGAGACAGGTTCTAGGTCTTTAGCTGAACTCATGCAGGACATTGCTGTGGGATCTGGGCCCTCAACTGATTCTTTTGGTCTTTAGTGTGTGGACAGACTTCCTGCACTCATTTGTACTTTCTTCTTTGGGTGACTACTATAAAATAATTCTATAAATCATGTGTCTTGCATTAAATTGTTTTTCTTGTAAACCCTGATTGTGACAAACATTATTACCAGGTCACACTTTAAGATAATTATCTGAATGCCCATTGAGTTTGTCTTTTTTTTTTTTTTCTCAAGAAGCAAGACAACAAAATGAACTTCTTCTTTTTTTTCCAGTTTCTAGTTTTTTATTAGTACTTGTTTGCAGTACATAATTACTACACTCTTGCGGGGAGTTGGTACCTGTATATGACATATCTCAAATTCTTCATTACATCTCATCCCTTTTACCCCCTCCCTTCATTTCTTAATCCTCTTCCTATAAGAAAGATGTCTCCTTACTTCCTATTATCTATCTTTCATTTTGTTCTTTATTTATAATTGTGTTTCTCATATAAGAAAAATCATGCAGTACTGAAACTTGTGTGTCTGATTTATTTCATATATTATGTATTCAAGATGTATCCATTTTCCAACAAATGACTTTTATAGTAGACCATTCAGTATAAATACCACACTGTATTTATCTGTTCATCTGTTGATGAACGTATAGGCTACTTCCAAGATCTAGCTATTATAAATTGTGCCTCTATCAACATGGGTGTGCATGTGTCACTATAATATTATGTCTTTAACTTTTTGAAAAGATACCTAGAAGAGGAATAGCTGGGTCAAATGGAATTTCTAGTTTTAGTTTTCTGAGGAATCTCTGTACAGATTTCCATAGTGGTTGTGCTAGCTTACATTCTCATCAAAAATGTCAAAGAGTTGCTTTTTCATCAAGAAATCAAATAATAACAAAATGACTTTTTGTAAAGGAATAAATTTATTTCAGTTATGGCTTAAATCTCTGAAATCTTTAAACCACACTCAATCTACAAAATTGGCTGAATCAAAGAAAAGGTAGACCTTGAATTAAAAGGTTTTCCCTTTATCATTCAATTGTACTTTTTTGGTGAAATTAGGGAGAGAATTCCCCTCACTTTTTCTTATTAAATTTGAGATGAAATTGGACAGTGTGTGATGCAACCAAACTAAGTCCCTCATTTCTGAAATCTAAACAATTTAACTTGGGGAGATACTGACCAGGAGGTCCAAATTGTAATTAGATAGGATGGACAAATTCTGGAGATCACAGAACAGTGGTTTTAATACTTTACTTATAGTAAACTATTATATAGATAAAAATTGCTGAGAGAAAAGATTTTAAATCTTTCAGAGTAGGGCATGGTGGTGCATGCCTGTAATCCCAGCACTCATGAGGCTGAGGCAGGAGGATCACTATGAGTTCAAGGCCAGTCTGGGCTACATAACGAGACCCTGTCTCACACACGCACACACACACACACACACACACACACACACACACACACAAAATAAATAAATAAATAAATAAAAACCTTCACTCCCCAAACACTTAGAAAATGGAGTGATCAGGATGTGGATTAGTTCAGCTGTGTAACCATTGTGCAATGTATGCCTATAGAAAAACATAACATTAGGTACCATAAATATGTACAATTTGTGTCAGGTATATCTCAGTAAAGAAAACTTTAAAAAGTACAATATATAAAATAAAAACATTTAACTTGTCTGTAGGCAGCCCTGGAAGAGTCTTCAGTTTTTATTAGTAGAGTGGCTTCTATGAGCAGGATCTTCTTCAGTTTTAGAATAGTGATAACACAACTTTGCACTGCTCATATCATCTAACTATGCCCAGCACTAGTGTCAGATACAGGATTCAGGTGTAAAAGAGCAACAATATAGACCTGCTGCTTAAAATTTACCTTCTCAAAGAAGAGATATGCAGGGACCTATCCTTGGATGAACGCTGACAGCAGTACAATTCCATGATCTATGGCCTTGAAACTTGCAACGTTCTCTTCACCATGGAGGGACTATAATATAGTATTCATTCTCCCAAAACATTAGCAGACATTCACAGGATCAGTGTTTCAAAAGCATCCTGGCATGAGAAAAATGGGTTGGAAACACGTAACAGTTTTATTAACTCACCTTCTTTTTAATGAATCATTAATATTGAGCCCAGAACAACCCACCTGTTGTGAAATCATGCTTGAAGTTTGCTTTATGCTCACCACCCCAAACCTGAAACCTTGTTTAGAATGACTATGAATCTCCAGTTTTCAGGTTCATTAATCATACTCCCTGCTGCATATACTTTCTGGTGCACTAAGATGTTGAAAGAGATTCCCATATCTATGCAAAATATTAACAGAACTTTTTTTATTAAAGACCTGCTTTATTAATCTTAATAAATCATAGTTTGTTGGGACATTTCTGACTGCTTCTCAGGTAAAATGGAGCTTGACTGTGCAGTAACAGTGTTTATGTCACGCTTAAATTGTTTGAGGTGAGGCTCTGAGTAGTTTTATTGTTTTTGTTTATATAGGTAAACCCAATCTGCACATTTGAAATGATTGATGAACTGCAGCCCCACTTGGAGTGTTTGTCATCACTCATGTGCTGAAGTGACATTTCTTTATGTATTTTGGCATAAACATATGCAACTACTGGCAAAGCATTTGACCCTAGAGTCTGACTATTTGTCATTCTAATCTTTTTTTGCCCAAAGTCAGGCAAGTTACTGTATATTCTATCTTCACACACATTGCTAATTATTCAACGGACAGTAAAATAGTCTCATGGCTGGGACTGCATAAATTGCTGAATGTGCAATCTTCATTTCTCCAGCCAGGCAGTTAGGTATTATAGAGTAAAATAAATAAAGTTCAGAAGCACGTAAATGTCAAGGAAGACAGCCATATTGAACTACAATAGTTTCTCAGGATGATCTGCAGCTTTTATCAATGAAAATAAAAGGGAGGATGTGGGGAGAGAGGAGGATAGGAAAAGGAGGAGGCAAAGAAGGAGGGAGAGCAAAAGAGGAGGAGGAGGAGGAGGAGGAGAAGCTCTGAATGTGGAATTTGGAAAATGAAATGTAGACAAAGATTAAGCAAAATTCAGTAAGTGCAAGTACCCTCAAATACAATTTTCCTATAATGGGTCTTATTTGATGAGCAAGTTAACCAATAACTAATGTCATGTCGACAAAGATAAATGGAAGTCTCCCTAACCTCCAGGCTCAAGGTTCAAACTCTATGTTGTATTGTTTGAAAACTTCTGATTATTTATTGGTGAAAATGTCAGAAAAATAATTAAAGTGTGAAGTAATTTTCTGAGGAAAGCGATCACACCTCTTTTGGAGAGCTTGGCTTTTGTTGCATCCCTGTGAGATCTTAATGTGCAACAATACAGAAGAGGTGAGGAAAAATTAAATCAATCTCAAAGCACTTTAATGGGAGAGACCAAAAAAAAGTGATACCTTTATTGCCTGGTTCTTGGAGTGTATGTTGTGAAGAGGCAAATAGTTAAAGCTTTGTCAAAAAATCAGTTTTAGACAGTATATAGGAAACAATTCTTGGAATAGACAGTAATAAGGAATAAGATAAATTGTAGCATAAAATCAAGACTAAAACTTCACAAAAAACACAAACTAGTTTCATTCCTTTGCAGCTGGAGGCTGAATGTCCCAGAGAAATATGAAGCTTTGTGTCAAAATAACTGCAGGGAGCCATATTCATGAAAGTGACCACATCCCTTCAGTCCATTCTTTGGATGGATTTGATATCTTATCAGTTCTCGCTCTATTTCAATAGTTCTAAACTATGATGCTATAACCTGTACCACATAAGACCTCGTCAGTGTACTTTTAATATACATACTTTTTCATCAAACAGTCAGATGCTGAAATTACTATTGAAAAGAAATAATGATTTGATATGAGTGTACATATATAAATGTGCATAACTTTCCACACAACTTGTTACTTAGGTTTATTTTCTGATTATATATAACAAACAAATCCAATATTTACAAACATTCTTATGTTTCAATAGATTGGTTCATATTCATTCCTTCAACAAAATAATTTTAATTCCTACATTGCGCCATACCATTTTTAGGAGTTGTGGAGTGAACAGTGAATTAAAATGCTGTTTTATAAAGCTGTTTTAGTGGGGAGAACTCACAATAAACCAAATAGAAGAAGAAAGATAGCTTAATGTTTCCCAAAATAGCAAATTATAATTCTACCAAATAAAAAGGTAAGGGAATAGAAGCTACAGATACCATTTTAAATAGTGTGGTCAAGAACACCCTGTTAGAGTGTATTTTTAATAAAAATTTATAAATGGTATGAGGACAACAAATGAGGATTAAAGTGATCATTGATAATTTGGCTAAGAGTTCTTTCTTATTGGAATTTTTCTGCCTATTCTACTTTCTCTGTACTTTTATTTTTCCAATTATATTGCTCTCTATAAAGTGCTGACATTTATTTTCCTGCTTTTTTATTACTAACGCAGAATCCTTTAGATGAAGATGATAGCCTCACTTTAAAGATTAGAATTGTTGTACCCCCTAACACTTATACTGGGAATCTCTTCAGATAACCTCTCAAAATTATTACTTTTTTGCCAGCAGATAGTTTTTACATATTTTCCTTGAATTAAGAGAAGTTTCATTTTTATCTATGGAGATTATTTATTGGTCAACTTTTTCTCGAAATTACTAAGCCAATTCAGAAAAGATGAAAGAATTACTTTTTCCAGGTAAACACAGAGAGAGGAAAAAAATTGACAGCCTAGCAAGACAAAAACACATATTCATTAAAGAAAATCTTTTTATGAAAAACTTGCAACATGACTTCTTCAAAAATCTACTTCCCTCTCCCAGCTGTGTGGCTACACATAACCCACACAGTCCTCAGTGACACAGTTTTAGGGCAGACACACAAATCCATGCTTTATGTCCACATTTCTTTTCATTCAAACCCTGGAGAAAGAAAGAGGGAAGAAGATGCCCGGTCAGGGAGAAATGCACTGAAAGCCTAATTTGACTCCAAGCTCTTCGGCTGAAGAGCTGGGGCACATTACTTGACAGAATGATTTGATTTCTTCAAATGTAAATAGAGCTAATAATGCTTACTTTGGGGGGTTTTCGTGAGGGTTACCAAAGAAAATGTGCATAAAGCACACACCATGGAGCCTGGCATTCGGTCAGCACTCAGTAATTATCAGGTGTAATTATTAGTGTGATCCACCTTCCCTTTCACCTTTATTCCTTCTCTGATGCACATGAAAGCATAGCTAAGAAGAGGAAGTACTTCTCAAGAGATGAAAAATTGGGGAGAACTGATAAATGCCCTGAAGTAATCATCTATCATCCTCAGAACTTTGAAATTTCAAGCTCCTCTTACCATGAAGTTTTCTGTGTCTTGCTCATGATAGCAATTTCATAACTTTTATCACCGAACATGGGAAGAACAACTCTACCTGGATGGAGATAACCCAAACCAGATGGCTTTACCCATCTGAATATTATGCATTATATCCAGCACATAAGAAAGTTCAGATAAAACCATCATCGTTTAGATCCCACCAAGAAAGGCTTCCTGAAGATAATGATCTACAGCTGTTACATTTTCTAAGCTGCAGGAGGGAGAGAACTATGTGCAGCTGGTCTACCAGCACTGGCACAGACTGTCTAGGAGGGACGTGCACTTCCTTTTTTAAAAAACTTCAGGCTGAAGTTTTTCAATTTTTTTTTGGTTTTCTAAAATATGATTTAAAAATCCCTGAAGAGTTATATATAAAATTATTCTGCTCATTTTTAAAACTTTATTGTTGGTCTCTCTAAATGTGGTTTTTCTCCGGTACCGGGGACCGAACTCACGACCTTGCGCTTGCCAGGCAGGCGCTTTTGCCGCTGAGCTAAATCCCCAGCCCCGGTCTCTCTAAATGTGAAATCTAAGAATATATCTGTATATCTCTAGAGCTGAAAATATTAAATAAACTTTGTAGAACATTCAACAAAAAATTATAATTATTGCATGACTAAATAAAGGCATACATGAATCGATGAAGGAAAAGAACAACATTAAAATAACTGAGTGTTTACAATCTCCCCTTCACACCTAAGACTATGCCTGGAAGCCATAGAATATTTGATATGTCACTAAATATGCAGGACTTTGAACTTCAGGTGTGTCCTCAATTGAAGGAAAGTTGCCTTTTCTTAGGTTGCAGCTTTAAGAAAGACATAATCAGAAACATAAAACTCAGAGACACGTCATAGTCACGTTGCCCTCATATTAAGACACACTTTGGGTATGTTTCTAAACTTCTCAAGAAAACAGAAGTGCTTAAATACTTTCAATGAAAAGAAGCTCATCAAATGAGATTTAAGGCCTGGGAAACTATAATGATTACATTTTTTCAGATCAAAACCTGTTTCCTTCTAGCTCACTGCTCTTCTTTAGTTCTGTTGGAGCAACAAAATATACTTTGTTCACCTTTAAACATAGAAGACAAGATTCTTCTTTCTACCGTTAGTCCTTTTTTGCTTTTCTATCCAGAGAAAATCTAGTCGATCATTCATGTTACATACAAAGAATTTAATGTACTGTGTGCCACCTCTTACAAAAATACAGAAGAGAACAAAATAAGGAAATATAAGAACTGCTATATTTCCCTTGTATCATTTGAAATGAATCCTCACTATGACCCTAACAGAAGCCTAATTTACTAAGTCACTTTAAAGGTTGGTGAACTGAGGTCCAGAGAATTTAAACACTCTCAAAGTTAAGCTGGAATTTAAAACTGGAAATAGCAAAATGAAAACTATATATTTTGTCTTTTCCAGATACTATGGTATTTTTCCATAAAAATTTATAACAACATAATTTATTTTCTGTAAATGAAGTTAATCTTATATTCCTGAGTGGTAAGGGAGCTGCTTCAAAATGAACCAGCCCCAGTTGCATGTGCCTTGGGTATTTAAGGTTTTGTATAGAGTAGAAGATTATTAAGAGCAAGGATGGTTAAGAAATGACAGAAAAATGTGAAGGACAAGGCAGAGGTTGTCTGGAAAGCTCTCTCAATAGATTTCTGACCATTGTATAAAAATCTAGACTCAGCTACACACTGCACACTGAATATCCTGAGAATCTCTTACAAGAATTGATCCACTGTCAGTCTCTACCTGTGTATGACCTATGTGAATTAATTATTCAGTGAATTCATAAACAAACCTTATTGAATCTCAAGGAAGTGTGAGGCACAATACTTGTCTCTTAGTAGCACATGGCTGATACGAACAAGGATTATCTCGCAAATGTTAAGTAGGAATCAGAAGAATGTTTCCAATAAAATCTCTTCTGAAAGATGCACTGCATGTGACGCCTCCCAGTGAGGCAAGGGTGAGCTATTCTGAGGAAGCCAGAAGATCCCTCTTTCCTGGAAAATGCATTCCTACAGTTTTCTTTTACGGTCCTGCCATAGTGGTCAATAATTAAGAATGATTTTTAAATTCTGAAGTCAAAGGAGTTAAGCTCAAAGCATGTATCTTTTTTTAACTACAAGTACTTTTGTCCGTTAAATAAAACTTCTCCAGTTCCCAGTTCCTTTTCGGTATAAAAGGAAAGAAACTTCAGAATGACTGTAAGAGTTAAATAAAGCAGTTCTTGGCACAGTACACGTGCTCAATGCATTTTGTTCAGCATTGTGTTACAGATAAAAAAGTGGAATTCAAGAAGGCAGTATGATTATCTAGAGTTGCAAGACCAGCAAGTGGTGGTCATATCCAAACTGCATGACACAAAATCCCATCTTCACCAGTATGCGGTGAAAGGCAAGGTCCTAAAAATTCTGAGCCAAGTCTTGAATCCTCTGGAATGACTCAAAAAGAGAACTTAAGAGTCATTGAAGATTTTGGCCATTGTAGTGAAATGACAGAAATGTTTTAGGATGACTAACCTTATGACAATACAAGGAATTACTGAAACACGATTAAAACTAAAAGTCACTTATTCATTTAGATTTACAGTTCAGTTTTTAATCAAAATGGAAAAACTTTTTGCCCTAGCTCAAGAAAAGGCCCAATCATTAAAAGAGTAATTTCAGTGAATAAAGCCAACCAAAAGAACAAGCGTCCAAGAGTTGGTAGTCCTATATTTGGGACCATCTTTGAAGACCAGAGAGCAGAGACTGACACTTATAACCAGTACAGCCTAAGATATGGCGGTGTATGGATGGCGGGAGCAGTTGGATCCTTGATGATTCTCAACCACTTGGTCATCCAGTTCTCCCTTCGGAATTACTTCACTCATGGATTCATAAAAGTTTCTAACTTGCAGAATTGCTATGAGTTTTAAAAGTATTACATGAAAGTGCATTTACATGATATCCGCTAAATAAATCTCAGTCTTATTATCACAAAAACTAGCAGTATGGCTTTTAAAAAATAGCTTAAACTCTTTCAACTTAAATTCCATGTTGGTCAAGATGAAGGCCATTCACTATTTGCTCAGGTCTGTGATCATTTCTTCATAATTGGAAGTAACAATGTTGGTACATAATTTATGCTTGCAGTGCATAATGATTACACTCGGCCTGAGGAGTTGGTACACATAGATAACATATCTTCATTCTGTTTACTTCCCCTTCCCTCCCCACCCACTCTGTCCATTTCTTGGTTCCCTTTCCACTGATATGGAAATCTTACAAATGGCTTTATTTCCTGAAGAAAACTAATTTTATCAGTTCCAAGTATCTTCTAATCAAAGATGCCTTAGTGTCCAGGATACAGGCGTGTGTGATGGCCGAGTAGAGGAAGATGGAAGATGACCAGTACTGGGAAAATGATAGCATGGTCTTGTTTTTATTTCCCCACTTTGGATCCTGATCCTCATGCTTCCATTCCATTCCATCAATGTATTGGTCATTTACAGGTAGAATATTTTTACCTTTCTTTCTTTTTATTCTCTTTAAAATAAAAGAAAATTCAAGTGTCACTTGGATTTCCTCTCATAATCAGAAGAAAAAACTATCCCTCCTCCTCCTTTTTCTACTCCTTGTCACAGTGTATTTTGGGACATTAATTCTGAAGGGCTGATGGTGGTGACTTCATGGACCAGTTCAGGGGCACAAGGTGGGGAGATCAAGTTTCTGATTAGATAGAAATTTAACATATAGCTGACAATTATAAGATCAACCTTAAAGTGTGTTTGAAAATTAAGTAATTTGCTCACCACTTAACATAGTTTCTGGCACATAGGAAATTTTCAGAAAAGTAAAAGGCTTTATTCTTTTTAGACACCAATCATAAGTTCTCTACTGTCACAACCAGCAAAATTATGACCATAAAAATTTCTATGCGAAATATATGTTGCACAAAACTCTTATTGTTTACTATAATCTGCCTGAAAGTGTTATGAATTCTAATATATATTCCTACTATTCTAAGGTCCAGGATATGTCTATCCCCAAAATATACAATTTTAGGTGATTTAAAACTCATTAATGAAATATAAATAAAATACATGCACCATATGAAAATGTGCATTAAACATTATTTCAATTATTAAATTTATTGCAGATATCACACTCCAGGACATCTGTGACAAAATTGCACAAAATAACACAGGGACATAAAACAACTAAGAAGAAACTCTTTTCAATATTAAATTATTTCTGAAATGACTCATGGCGTAATACAGTCCCAAGTGCAAAACAAGAAAGCCCAATGTAAGAGGAGAAACTAAGGTTCAAATTCTCCCATCCTTACAGGAACTCAGAGGAAAAATCTCTATATGCATTCACCATGTACACCAAATGGAAGATTTATCCTGACGATTAACTTTAAAATGGGTAGGAATAAGGTGTCACAGAACCGACTGAAGCACTGAGTCACCATTCTGAAGGGGGAGGAAAAGGGTAGGAACCGCGCCTCATCCCTTGCCACCCACTTCAAATTTCATAAAATGCTCGTTTTGATGTCTCTGTCAGAAATGAATTCATAAGATGATCAGGTCAAATAGAAAAGCCAGTGCAACTCCTCTTCCAGGTATGAACTGCTTTGCAAATTAATAACTAACGATAATTAGAGTTAACATTATTACATGCTTACTATAGTCAAGCCACTGTGCTAATGAGACACTTCCTGTGTAATAGTCAAGTTGCCTCATTTGACTGGGTTTCCAGCACTCAACACAGCTTTTCACGTAGGAGGCATTCTGTTAAGATGGGACCCATGTGCAGGAAGTAACTTTACCTATACAAAAATGACATTAAAGATTATCATTTCCGGGGCTGGGGATTTAGCTCAGCGGCAAAGCTCCTGCCTGGCAAGTGCAAGGTCGTGAGTTCAGTTCCCGGTACCGGAGAAAAACCAAAAAAAACAAACAAACAAAAAAAAAAGATTATCATTTCCTTGATGCTATTTATAATTATTACTTAAAATCTTCTCATCATTTCCTTATTCTTAGGTAGTCATAGTTTACCTTTGAGAATAGAATATTTTTGCTTAAAAATTATAAACAAAGGGCATACTTTACTTTGAAATGTTACACAAACTCAAATTCTTTTATATTCAAGTACCTTTTGTGTTTGAATCTTAAAAATACTTCCATCTGAATTGAAAATGTTCTCTAAAAGTCATCTTATGTAAGCCATTAGAATATCCTCTTTACCTTAACTTTAATTATTATCGAGTTCTCCAGAGGTCACTTTCATCTTTTTCATACATGTAAGTAGAGCATTGTATTTTCTTTCCTTTTCATCTCTTCTAGTTCCCTAGATCCCCACAGTTTTTCAAAAATAACTGTAAATGATGCAGTTAGCATGCTTGCCAGCTTCTTTCATCCCACAGATAGAAGGTATATCATCTGGACCTGCTGATTTGTAGATATGCCGACTTCCCAAGGACTCACTTAGCCTGCTTTTGTAGATAGCTATTTTTACAAGATCTTCATTACATCCTGATTGCCCAATATTTTTCTTCTTTTATTCTTTCCAAGGACCAATTTATAAGATAAGTTCAAGGCCTCAGACATGTTAAGTTATGATTAATTTCGAGACACTTCACATTTATGAGTCCACTGGTCACGGCATTGATTGTGTCCCTACTGTGTTCAGAGCACTGTCCTCACCACAGCTCGGAACAGCTTGAGGCTCTTCTCACTGAGTGCCTCTTGTCTGTATTACAATTCTGATGTTACTTTTGTCTCATATTATCTTTTTTATGTAGTTTCTTTCACATGTTGGTTTGGATTTGTTATCGTCTTCGCAATTTACAATAGAGATTACACGGTCCTCTGAACAATTCTGGAGTATTTTAAAAAAGTATACTGAAAGTGTGTGCACTTAGATTCTGCTTTATTTATAGAATTTTTGAAGTTGTTCTGCTTATCTTTGTATAATATACTCACTAGTTTAACATTTTTGTAAAATCTGATTTATTGGTATTAATTAACTTATTCAAATAATGTGTATGTCTTGATTGGTTTAGTGGAAAAGCAGTGGTGTTTGGGGGGTAGGTTTACTGCATTGTAATCTTAGATGCACAAACTAACAGTGTAGCTGACTCTACTTCCATGAATAGACAATTTTGAAATATTTGTCATAACTATTAATAGCCTAACACGCTGTAAATTCCTGCTTCACATTGTGCTGTTTGGAAATCACACCTAACTACAGAAGCCTGCAGACGCATACTGTGTAACTCTCTTACACAATGAAATGAAAGCAGCCAGCAATTGTCCATCTTATGGAGTATTAATGGACTCATTTACAAGGCAAATGGCTGATTTTGATTAATGCTTGAGCTTCTCTGCCAGATTTCTGACTGTACACTGAGATATATAGAATAAGCAAAGATAAAACATCTTGTTCACTTTCTTTTTGTTGAAATCTCAATTGCCTTCTTCACTCATGCCTAGTGATTTCACTCTGCCTTATGACATAATTTGATCATTAGGCAAAACTGCTTTGACTCTTCAAATATCAGAGAAGTGCAGAATCAAATTACCTGAGATAAATGCTTTCTAGCACTTAGAACAAATACAATGTGCACTATGTCTCCATTTTTAACATAGGACTTTGCTTCTTTGGGTGGTAACATCAGCTGTCAGGACACTGCTGTAAAGGCCCTCCAGACCTGGAACTGTTGGACTCCTCAGTTTATGTAATACCTTCACAAACTTCACACTCATGCAAGTTGGGTTCAAGTCTCAAAGTATCTGTTCCTTGAAGCTGAACAAGTCACATTATTTCTCTCAGCTTCACTTTCTACACATGTAAAATTAAAATGTACCTAACTCCATCATTGCTGTGTGATACCACAGGTGCTATTATATAT
>NW_004955411.1:24231765-24295050 GCF_000276665.1 Chinchilla lanigera
TATATTATATAATATATAAACAGCTTAACGTGTGATCCAGTACCCGATTTAATTTACACAGTAAGTATATACAAAAAAAGAAACAAGATTATTTCTGGAAGATTGATCACATATGAAATTAACTATATACAGAGTGCCAACATACATATATACAAATTAATTTTTAATCAATATTTTAACAAAATGCCCTTACATATATCTTGCTAAATTATAAAATGTGTCCCCTCTCTCTCCTTTTCTTTGATTTCCTTTCATTTTTCTCTTACAAGTTTAGGAACACAAGAATAATACTATAGGTAAAATAAAGAAAAGAAAATGAAAGCATTGAAAATTGCAAAAGGAAAATAATACTCTTCTTCAATGCTTGTCTCCTTTGGCAGTTAGGGGGCCAATAGATGAGCCTGTTTATTCCACCAGTGAATGCAATTTTTAGATAAGGGCAACTAGAACTTAGGGTCAAGATAGAGCTCCCTTTGCTTTTAGAATCCTATACTCTGTGCTCTCCTTATGTACCAGTCCGTGCTGATCTCACTCTGTCTGGTCTGCAAACATGCCACATGCTCCTTGCTCTTCATTTATGATGTAGTCCCTATTCCCAGAAAATGCCTTTGGTACCAGGACCCTGGCCAACCCCTACCTAGTCTTTTCTCTTTGTTTCTATAGCACCTTCATTGTAGATCGCTGATATTTTTAGGGACAGAAGAGGAATTTTATAGACATCTTTTTTCTCACTTTGTGCAAACCTTTTTAGCCTTGCTTTTTTCTTTTTTATTATTTGAGTTTATTAGTGCATGTGTGTGGTACATAATGTCTACATTCCTTGTGGGAAGGCAGTCCATGTACATAACACATTTTAACTTGTTTTCTCATCCCTTTCCCTTCCCTCCCTGTTCCCACCTTTATGGCATCATCATGATGCCTGCCATATAGTAGGTCCTTGGTTAATATCCACTGATCAGTTGATTGATAGCTGTCTATTTCTCCATTACAGTGTGATGAATGTTATGTAACAACTGCCACCAGTTATGGAATTGAAACCCTACAAGGCAACTTCTATTTATTATTCTATTAATCCTTGATGTAAGGTTATGATAGACCTTTACAGATAAAATGCTAATGTTGAGGAAGGTTAAATCATTTGATCAAATTTCCTTAGTCAGAAAGTGGTGAGATAGGGAAGCAAACCTGTGTTGGCCTAAGCCCAGAGCCCTAGCTCTTAACCATAAAATTTCTACAGCATAAAGACAAGAACGTAAAAGAGTGTCTTAGTTTTGGATAATATTGAAGATAGTTATAGATCCATTAGCACACTGACAGAAATAGTGTTGGCAGAAATGTCTGGGAGATCCCTCAGGGCATATTTGTTTTGTTTTGTTTTGTTTTGTTTTGTTTTTTGTTTTTCTCCGGTACCGGGAACCGAACTCACGACCTTGCCCTTGCCAGGCAGGCGCTTTTGCCGCTGAGCTAAATCCCCAGCCCCCCTCAGGGCATATTTGATTTAAACCATTTTCATTCAAACAATTTCCTATTTACAAAAATTCCAAAACAAATTTCTCATCTCCCAATATCAAGTGAAATTACTTCTATGTTGTGTATCTGATAGGCACAGGACTCAGAGGTCACGTGCTGAGGAAATGAAGGAAAACTCACCTTAAAGAGGGTCTCAGGCAAGGCACAGTGCACGCACCTTGTAAACCCCACTATCTGGGAGGCTGAAACAAGGGGTGCATGAATTTGAGGCAAGCCTGAGCAACTTAGTGATACCCTATCTCAAAACAATAAATACATAAAACTAAAAAAACAAATAGAGCTGTGCCTGGGCCAGGGATAGAGTTCAGTGGCACAGCGCCTGCCTGGCAAGCATGAGGTTGTGAGTTAGATTCCCAGTACAGAAAAAAAAAAGAGCTGGCCTTGTAGCTCAGTGGTAGAGTGTCTGCCTAGTATGGGTGAGGCCATAGGTCCCATCCCCAGTACTGAAAAAAAAATAGGAAAAGGAAAGAGGTGGTTTGCTGGTGGTTTCAGTCCTACTGCCTAGTCTTCAAATATTGGGTTCTAGCAACATTTGAATGAGCTTCTTGTTTCCTATATTATTCATCTAATTCACAAGTATGTGTTCCTATCACTTCAGTTTAACATTGCATTATGTAGACAAGACATTATTTTTAAGGTGCTGAAGTGAGCCATGTTGTATAAAGATGTACTGACAGTGAGTGAAAGAATCTAATACAATTGACATCAGGGCAACATCAAATTTTGTCATTCCTTAAAAACAGAATGATCAGTGTGTTATATTTTGAATTAAATTTATACATATGTATTCAGATAAGTAGACTGGTGAATAATACCCTCTTTGTGCTACCATCTATGAGGTACATTAAATTGCTTTCTTGAAGGAATTCTTATGGAAATTTCAATTGTTTATAAATATGATTCCTGTATGAATGTTAGGGGTTCATTGATAATTTGTGTTATTGAATTCATACTAATATTAGCACTTGAAAATACGTTTTAAGGGATATGATAAAATACAAAAAAAAATTATTTCTTTTATCCTAGATAGATAAGTGGATAAATAGACTCATCTCTTTATTTGGTGTCTTTCATTATAATTCTCTTCAACAGATCAATAGCTTACTAAAGAAGTAGAAGGATATTACACAGGATCTTTAATTGGTTAATTTCTACTTCTAAAATCTTCAATACTTTTCTAATTCTCCCCTTTCAGTCCTCAAGGTTATATTTGCAATTATGCTACATTACTGAGGACATTCAAATTAATGTATAGACATCTTAGTATTTTCTGTACTTCCCTGATGGCTTCACTGTCCTTTCCTCTGATTTGCTGTAGTATTATAGCTCACTGACAAGCATTCCATGTGTGTCTCTTCCCTCCTTTGCAGGAGCAGCTGCTTGCCTTTCAAGCTTTTAGTTAGTTTCTTCCATTTCTGAGACACAATACCTGACATCTTCTAGTTAAAGGAAGAAGGCTTTATTTTACCTCACAGTTTGTAGAGATTTAAGTCTATAGTCAGCTGGCTCCAGGGCAGAATAGTATGGCAGAGGGGCATCACAGAGGAAACTTGCCTGGTGGCAGAAAGCAGAGAGAAAGATCAAGGGAGGAGGGATGGTGATAGACCCTTCCAGGCCCAGCTTCTAGTGACCCATGTCCTCCCACCAGGCTTTACCCCCAGGATCACATACACTCAGCAATGAACTAATCCACTGGTGAATATGATGCCCTGGTGAGCCATCCACCTCCCCAAAACCCTGCCTAAAAGCACAAGAGGCTTGTGGGGACATACAGACATAAACCATAACGTAATTTTACTTAGCACATCACAGAGCTAGGCGCTAGAACATCTTGCAAATGAATGAAAATATCTATCGTTAATTTTAAAGCAGCAAAAGTAAACCAGTAAACAAATGTCATTTGAATTATGAAGTCTATAGATTTAAATCTTCAATAGCCAGTTGATTCTTTCCATTTCTTCTTCTTTCAGGAACTTGGAAAATTTACCTGGATCATCAACTAAGATGATGTGAAAGAGGAATATGCAGACACACAACTGCAAAGCAGGGTGTGTGTGTGTGTGCATGCACATGTGTGTGTGCGTGTGTGTTTGAGTTACAGTAGCTAAGTCACTGTCTATCATGACTTGGAAATAAGGAGAGAAGAGACTTCTAATATGGTGCACTTTGTGTGATAGCAACTTTTTAAACATGAGGAAGAGAATTTCACTTTGAAACTATCCTTTTCTCTCAACTCCTTCCTGGAATACACAAAGTCTCTTAATAACTGCTGGAGAAAAAGTAAGTCAGCCAAAAATAATTTGAATATTATCTATTAATGCTGGGCATTTATATTGTTCACCAGTTACACTCCCAGGTCCTGCTTAGCAGCTGTCATCACAATACCAACCTGCTAGAAGAAAAAATAAATTGTGATATACTCACAAAATAAAATATTATCCATAATCACAACAAACAGACTACAGGGACAAGCATCAATATGATTCAATACAGCATTGAATGCAAAAATAAAGAAGCCAAGGTGTAAAACTATTCTAACAACTATAGTAAAATGTGTATGCTTTTATGATAGTAGTAAAGATGCGATAAATACTATAATATGAAAAGTTGAGAGTGATGAATTTGAGATTCAGGATAATAGTCACTTTAGGTAGAGAAAACAAGAACATGAGGGGCCATACGATTATATATATCTTTTAGTTATGGCTGTGTCCAAAGCAGTCACAAAATTAGGTGTAATAACACAGTCATTTATTATGTTCATGGTTTCCATAGGTCTAAATGTTGAATATCAGATAGGACTGGACATCGGATTGAAGGATACTGTGCCTACAGTACCCATACTTCGGTAGTTGATACTGGCTATCAGTTGGGACAGTATCATAGACCATAGTCCAGGCCTATTGCCAGGGCCTTAGCTTCTATTCTGAGTGGGACAAGTCACATCTAGTTTTTAAACATGGAAACTACAAATCGATCTAGGAAATAGTGCCATATGTGGAACTTATACACATGATAAAATACTCAGAGTACATTAAGCCTAAGTGGTGTAATTGATGCAATGTTTAACTGAAAACCAATGTGAAAGAAAATATCAAGAAAGGTCAAGTGGCATGATTCATTCATTAATTCATTCAATAAATGAGAGAAAACTGGATCTAAACCTCAGGTCTCTAACTTACCAGTATTTAGGCTTAGAGAGTCACTTATCTCTTCAACAATAACAATAACAAAAAATAATAATGACGAGGATGGTCTAGGCGAAATGGCATATGCTTGCAACCTCAGCTGCTAAGGAGGCCAAGGCGGGAGTATTGCATTATTGAGGCAGGGTTGGCAAGCTTAGGAAGAGGCTGCGTCAAAATGTAAAAGGTGAGACAGCAGCTGGGGATGGAGCTCAGTGGTAGAATGCCCTGTGTTCAACCCTCAGTACTTTAAAATAACTAAATATAAAATAATGATGATGATGGTGGTGGTGGTGGTGGTTGTGGCGGCTGCCATTTACTGAGTGTTTAACACACAGGCGAGGTGCTTTCTCAGCAGTCTATGTGCATTACCTCATTAAATCTCCAAATAATATCATTCATTAGATTCTGTCTTTATCTTCATTTTTCAAATAAAGAAATCAAAATATGGAAAGATGAAGAAATATAAATTCAACAACAGTGAAGACAGAATAAGAATCCATACAGGATTTAGAGTCTTGTTTTTTAATCACCATATAATTTCTTTGTGAGTCAAATAACAATAACGAAAACAATAGTTTTGCCATAAGACAGTAGAGGGCCCATTGATATGACACTGAATTTGAATTTATATAAACACCTCAGATACAGCCTTCAGGCATTAAAAAATTACAGTAATATTTTCTCCTTGATTTTTGGAGTCACTAAGTTTTGTCAATAATACCATTTTTATAAAAAATCCAAAGAATCCAGGAATAAGTAAAGGCGAAATTATGGGTCACAGGTAAATTGAGAAAACAGGTGTGGGGAAGAAATAGTGAGGATATAGAAAAAAGGAGAAGGAAGGGAGCAAATAGAGCAGAACAAAGCACAGTGTTCAGAACGGCAAGATGGCTCTGAGGAAGGCTGGTCCTCTCTGGGCTGGAGTGGACCAGTGCTCTCTGAGGGTGTAGAGTGAGATCAGGAGTAAAGACCACTGTGGTTTCATGAGGAGATTAATCAGCAAAGAGACAGAGAGCCAACTTCCAGTTGAGCAAGTTTCTCTCAAATTTCTTAATCCAGGAAGTTTTCCTGCCACCTAGCATGGCGTGTGTCTCCTCACATAGCAATTGCTTGTATACTTGTCAGGAGCTCAAATTAAGAGCAGTAACATGGCTTTCTTGTTCATCATTGTATCTCAGAGATTTACTTACCGGGAGCCACTAACTGGAATTTAATGAACATAGCTTAATAAATAGAAGTTAACCAAGTGGAAGCTGTAAATCTACATTACAATTAACAGGAGACTGAGGGCAAAATATTTTCCTTATTTTGTACAGGAAAGTACAGGTTCAGGTTTGGTAGAACCCTATGTTGATGAGTGAAAGGGAAGAAATAGAGCTAGGCTTTGGAATCAGGTGCCCACCATGTTTAGAGTTTCTCTTCCCTACTCTGCCCTATCTCCTCTTCCTCTCTCCCTCTGTGTGCATGAGTGTGTGTGTGTGTGTAAATGCAATTGTGAAGTCTGAAAAGTTTTGCTTTGGGGGGAAGAGAGCATAAATGAGGTATAATTGAGCTCAATAAACACAGCAAGATTGTAAATTTTATGTATATGTGGTTGTGATTTGTGTAGAGATAAAACATGTATGATTCTATCGATTGAGAAACAGAATTTGAAAAAGACAAGAACGTACTATTCCAGCCACAGCAACCAAGTTCCATAGGTCCTTTTTTTGTGTGCAGTTGGGGGCACTGATTCAATGTATTTCAATGTTCACAAAGAAAATGCTTCCCAGAAAACTTGGGAGGAGACTTTAAAAATCAACAACAAAACCTTAATGTAACTTCTTATTGCTTGAAGAGTTCACAACACAGTTACATATAAATTCAAAATCAGTAGTATATAAAGAGTAACCCAATATCATAAGCCTGGTAAAGGTATACCATACCTAGCATGCATTGAAATGCATTATTAGAAATACAGAAAAAGTAGAGTCCTCATTAGAAATGCAGAAAAAGGTGGTATTGGTCAGTCAGCATATAAGTACAAATTTACCAGCGACCTGTGTAAGCTACTAAATTATTATAAACTCGATTTTATCAAAATTGGTCCAGAAGTTTAAAGACAAATCATGAATGATGATCTTTGGGTATTTATTTATTAATAAAGGAAAATCAAATGCTGTACAAAAAGACCATTAAGTATTCAAATAGCAGTCAACAAAGGAGAAATACATATCTTCCTTTGAACCTATTTAATATGACATCAGAAAAATGTGATAAAAGAAACATGCAAATTGCACCTTTTCCCAGAGGAGTCTGACTGGCTGTGGATATCTGGGGACGTAAAGCCCTGATTATCCTTCCCTGTAACGAAAAAATTCTCCTGACACCATCTGTCTGTCCTCACCCACCAAACATATCTGATCCATTCTGAGAAAATGTCTCTGGGCAACTTTCTTCTCATAAAACAAAGTTATGAAAATAAACTAGCATTATTCATGAACATTTCACCAGTCTGAAACAACATGTGCAAAATAAAAATAAAATTTGGAAAACCACATCTATGGAAAAGCACAAATTCAAACCAGGAAAAAAAAATAGAAAAGGAAAGAGAAGTCAGCCAGCTCCATAATAATTCTGTAAACTTGCTTCAGTAGAAGTAGCTAGGCAAGCTCCCTTGACTATCAAGCCTGGGGTTCAGAGGATATAATTTTTTTGCATTACATGAAATAGTTTCTCCTAAAAAAATTCACACTTGATACATAGCCCTTGTGGTTATCCTTGAAGCACAATAGGAAGGCAGCAGCGACACTCAGAAGAATACATTTGAGTGAACTGAATGACTTTAAAGGAAATCAGAAAATGACCTCCAGAGCAGTAATCTTCACAGAGATATTTATATTTTAATATTGCTGGAAATTTTGCTGCTTATCAAAGCTGAAAAGTGAAAGTGCTGGCTGGGGCTGAGCCTCCTATCTCCTGGGAAAAGTCTTTCTCTACTAATACTTAGTTTTTCATAAATTCTGACTTGAGGCAAGCTCTGTTCCCATGACTTCTCTCAGTTTTCTTACCCCTGTATTTCATGCTTTTAAAGAATAAATATTACCCAGTCCTGCCCTGAAGAAGCTTACACTCCAGTTCAGTAGCTTTCAAGCTCTTTCTACATAGAGGAAGAAATAATTTTATATCAGGAGGCAGTACATACAGCACCACACACACAGCCAAAAGAGTATCTACATTTATTATCATAACTTGAATAACAAGTGACAAATATATTTCACTGAAAATATTAGATTCAAAAGAAAGTATCTCCCCCAGTGTTCTCTTCTTCCTAATTATTTTACATTTATAATGTAACTCAATATATAAAACAGGAAGCAGAGCTATTTGTATATCACAAACAGTAGATCTGTAAACATAGTAAACAATTTTGGAAGTACACTTGGACAACTAATTAGGTTAAAAATTAAGTTTTATGATGAATTCAAGGACCACCCATGATGTTGCAAGTCTCTCTAGAATTTTGTGCTAATTACTGGGAACAGAAGTTAGAAAATAAAGTTAAAATGATTTTAACATAATAACCTTTGCATTATCACACAGAAACAATACGTTCCTACAATGCATTGAATATTTTCTATATTCAAGGGCACCGTGGAAGGATCTGCATTAGGAGCGCTTCACATATGTTACTTTGCTCAGACTTCATACCATAACTGCCTGCTGGGTATGGTAATTGTCCGTTTCACCGGCAGGAACACAGAAGTTTAGAGAAATAAGGTGATTTTCTCAAGGACAAAAAGATTGTAAGTAAAAGAGATAGAATCCGAACTCTCCATCTCTGAGATAAGTCTGGTCAGTGCTCTCTCATAGCCTGAGAGCGCCGTCTTACAGGATATAGTCACATGTAAGCAAGCACTAGGCTGCAGATCCAACACAGGTATGAACATATTCTCCCAAAAGATATGTCTGTCATATGGCCCGAGGTAAAAGCCACCAAAAGGACGGGTTGAGAGAAGAAAATGAGACCAATATGTTGTACAGCTGGCAACTTAGTTTCTTTCTGTCTGTCTGTCTGTCTGTCTGTCTTTCTTTTAGTTTTCTCTTTGTCTTTTTGAGACAGGGTTTTTCTATGCAGTTCAGGCTGGTGTTGAACTGCCTTTCTAGTCCAAGCTGGCCTCATTGCAACAATCCTCCTGCCCCAGCCTCTTGAGGCGTGTGCCACCGTATCGTGCCTGGCAACTTAACTTCTTAGAATATGTTAACACAAAAAACTAATCAGAAACCCCTGTGTCTTGCACCATTTTCTTTCTCACTGCTATCGAGATTTTATAGTTGTATCATGTATGAAAGTATAAACTTTCAATTTTCCTCTCACTCTCTCGTACACACACACAGATACAAATACACACAGATATACTTTTAAGACTCCTTATCCATGTGGAGTAAGATAAATTGTCACCTGCTCCTAGTTATTGTTTTTTAATGTTGAAATACTTTTGATTAAGCACTGACTGCCTCATATGAATGTTTCTGAGGAAGAATACAACTTGCAAAAATTACTCCATTTAAAATACACTTTGTAAAATATTTTCAATTTTTTCTACATATATTTATTAATGTATATTATTTGTACAAAATATTGGAGTTTGTTAATGGCATTTTCATACATGTATATAGCATATTTTAATCATATCTATCCCCTCACTTACAGTTCCTTATAGATCTCTAATCCACCAAAGCAAAAATGTTCCTTATATCAAACAAAGACAACAACAAGTAATTTTAAAAAACATTGGAAATGATACAGAACTTCACCATACAAGACCAATCTTACATTCTTATGTCTAATGGACTGTGCAACTTGGTTGAAGATAACAGTATGTAATGTAGCAGCCATTGTTAATTCCTATCATTTTGTTTTGGGTTCATGTATCGTTTTTGTGTTGTTTTGATTTTTGTCTTCATTTTTTTGTTATTTTTTTAATTTTTAAAATAAAAAATGTTCTTTTTCTGAGGTCAACTAGTTATCTTGTCATTTGTGGAAATATTCAGACATCAGTTTTTATGAGGAGTAATTGAAAAATATAGCTAATATTTAAATTTTTGAAAAATATGACAATAAAAGGTACATTGCCATACATCCCCCTCACTTACCTCATCATATTTGCCACTTTCTGGACAAATTCTGGAAATCCTCTCTTGTGACATTAGTTGCATTGTTATGGCTGCATATGTCCTGAATTCATCCAAAACCTATACTTTCCACAGCCATTTTGAATTTGGGGAAAAGCCAACAGTTTCGTGGTACCCCGTACAATGAGTAAGATGGGTGAACTTACTGAGTAACGCATGTTACTCAGCGGCAGCATTCACCATGTTTTTGATCACACCTTATAAAGACGCTCATGAAAGAAGGCTTTTAGGACTGCTTGGAAAGAATGAGATAAGTGTGTTCAGAGGAAGGGGCAGTATTTTGAGGGGGGTCAATGGCAATATGTTTTTTACTTAATAAGTTTTTAAATTTAACAATCATCATATATTTTGATAATACCTCATAATATTTCTAGCTAGCTTTTATATTTCTGGTTTTGTTGGGAATACATTAGTGGTGGTGATTAGGATTATCAGGTTATTAGCCTGAGGTGGATGCCACAGATTGAATTCTAATGCTAAGCCACAATGTGCACTGAATGTATGCCTTTTTACTTATTTCCCCTTGCTCCTGCTCATTCATAAAAGAAATGTGCTGTTCTATATCTAATCCAGAAATGCATGGATTCAGCCTTTCTATTTTTTGTCTTTCTTCCTCTCCCCATTCTCTCCTCCATCCTTCCCTCCTCTCCTTTTTTGGGTTCAAAGGAATCATATGTATAGCCAAGAAAAGAACTCTGTTAGTATAAGGAGGAGTAATTACATTATGTAAAATATAAAGATGCTCTTTATATTTGCTCTTCCGGGCTTGAAACTGTGTCATTAATCAGACTCTCATAAAAGTTGTTTCAGGATTTTCCAAAACATAAACTCTCCTGCTTTTGTTCCATGTGTACAATCTGACTCCTTCCTTTACCTATCTAGTATCCAAGAGATAATGATTAGGAACTATTGAAATCTTTACATTATTTTCATAATGTGCCAATTAAAGAAGGTGTTTTATCTAGATTACAAAGATTTGTCTGAGGTGGCCACCACTTTGTTAAGGCTGTTTTGTGGACATCTTCATAATTAATGGAAAAATCATTAGGAATTCAGTCTTTATTAACCCCTATAGCTGCAGGGGCCCATTTCATCTTAATTGCATTCATTTGGCTCTGGCAGTATTATACAGCATAATCACTAATAAATGATCTTTTAATTTGTACCAATCAACGGAGCTTGCTTTCATGCCAATATTCCTGTTTCTTTGATGTTGACCTGTCTTGAGTTTTGATCATTTGGGCTTAAGATGATTTACTAGAAAATCAATATCAATACCAGAACTGCTTGTATTCATATGTCTGTGGTTAGGTTCTGTTTGAGTGTATTTTGATTGAAATAAGTAGTGCTTGATTACCTATTCAGATGAGGGGGGAAAGGCATAATCAAGTTGGGAAATCTGGTACTGTATTCTTATTCAAAGAAAATAATTAGAAACTGTAGGGAAACTGAAGATTCAGGAGAGCAGCATAGGTAACACTTCAGATGCCACTAATTAAGCAACTTTGTCCGCCAGCTCCTAAAGGCCTTCACCAATAGCATAATATGCTACTCCCCATTAGCAAGGCCAATGGGGGCTTTGGTTACACTTGTTAATGGGAAACCCCGAGACAGTTTCTCTCATTATCCCCCTGTCAGCACTGTCTCTGCAGTGTAAAGTGGTCGTCATTGTTCTGTGGGTCAGCTAACCAGAAACCAAGCTACTGTAAAGAAACATTCTGCAGCTAATTGAAAATGACTGAAAAATCCCCTTATCATCCAGTTACCTCTCTTTATTTGTGGAACAATGGAACATATATGGACTTATGGGGAAAAAGGAAAGTTCAGGCTATGACATTGAATTTTTCCTGACTAATACAACTACAAAGGAGTCTTTGAAGATAATTCCAGGGGAAAAAATCCACTCACTTTTTTTAGAAGATAATGACAGTAAGTCGTAAGTTACTGTAGAATATTGTACTGGCTGTTCTGAAGAGTACTTTATAATTCCCTTACTACAGGAACTGAAAGCTTTTTCCAGGGAACTTTTGAAATCCTCATTATCCTAATGAGCAAATGCCATAGAACTGTAGCAGTCACAAGGAATCTGAAGCTTTACCATGTATCCTGAGAGAGGCTGTTTTCCTTGAACCCTGAAATACGGTTTAGTGGAAAGTACGTCTTGCTTTAAGCAACTGAAATACTAGATTTGTAGGGGAAAAACTTAGCATTTGTATAGAAGGGAAGAGGGAATAAAGACTGGAATAATTCCTGTGTTTAAAAGATTCCAAAGTACATTTAAAATATGATTTGAATAAAATCCAAAATGATAGACACAATGTACTAAATATATATTTTAAATGAGGAATTCTTAATGTAGGTATCTATAAATATTTTATTTTATTTTATTTTATTTTATTTTATCATCTACAGAAATATGTTTCAATGGTCCATGTAGCAATGGGCTAGGTAGATTGAGTGGCCACTGTAAAGTTCTTGTATCCTTCAGGCAGTGTTCATTGGCAATTGTATTATTTCAGGCAGAGAGCTAGGTACTGGAGACACAAAACTGCTTCGATGTAGGGCTGCTGTAGGAGGGCAAAGTACAAAACAAGGCAATACAAAAGAAATCGAAGTGCTGGAGATGGGGCAGCTCAGACGGTCAAACCGGGACAAGGTGGGGAAAGAAAATGAACCAGAGTGGATAGAACAGGTAGCTTGAGAAAGTTGCTGTGAAGTCAGAAGCTGCCAGTGACAGTGACGAGTCATAGAAGCTGGAAAGGTAGGAACTGTTAGGAAGCCAGCTCCACTCTGGAACTGAAGTTGATGGTCTGTCAAGTTTCTGGTAATGTAAAGTTGATTTGAAAATATCAAACAGACTTAATATATTTAAGGAAGCCCAAAGAAAGTGACTTCACTGAAGCTTATTTAGAATATTGTGATCTAAACCTCTGGATCTGAGATCACTGATTTAAGATTCTAGAAAGAATGGGCCTCTTACCTTGTACTCCTCAGCAGCAATTAAGGACAGATTTTTCTAGATCACCATTTTGTTTTCTACCTTCATGAGCGTAAATAGGTAATTGCTTCCTTGTCCCCTGAGGAATAAGTCTTTCCATAGGTAAAGAATACTAAGGCCTGCTATACCAGCACTCTGTGAGATTGAAGGAGGAGGGATTAAGAGCTCAAAGTCAGCCTGGGTAATTTAGTAACTTAGTGGATCCTGTATCAAAATTAAAAATTTGAAAATGGGCTGAGGATGGAGCTCAGTACAAAAGGCCTGGATTTGATCCTCAGTACAGAGAGAGAGACAGAGGCAGGAAGAGGGACAGACAGAGAGACAGACAGAGAGAGACAGAGACAGAAAGAGGAAAAGAGAGGAGACACTGTAAAAAGAAAGTTAAGGCATTTATTTTTTTACTGAGATACAGAGCCTTTAATAAGCTCATATGGGGGCTGGGGATTTAGCTTAGAGGCACAGCACCTGCCTGGCAAGCACAAGGTTGTGAGTTCGATTCCTGGTACCAGAAAAATTTTTTTAAAAAAAAGCTCATATGATTCTCCAAGTGTGGGGTGTAGCCTTCTGAGTCTAAGACTTGTTTGAAGATAACCTAATGTGTACTACAAAACTGCTTTAATTTGTTAAAAAGTGGTAGAAAACACTGCATTGTATATTCACTGAATAATGACATATTTTGATTTTAAATATTGGCTGCCATGGGATGAATGTTTGTGTCTCCTTAAATCACACATTTAAATCATTACCACCTAACACGTCTGGATAAATACACATTAATATTAAATATAAAATGCTTATGGGAACTATCATCTAATTCTGTCTGATTTCTAAAACATTTGGAACTCTTATGCACCAATATTCTACTTTTAATTTTTGGCCCCTGATTATTTAATGTAGTTATAAAATAAAGCTTAGAAAGCAATGATTTCTTAGTGTTTTTGTCTTGTTTTCCAGACTATCACAAATGATGGTTCTTCAAATACTCTAATCTCCTTTGTACCAGTGAGAATCAAGTTTTGGCCAGGGTAAGTGTGCCCCGCTCAGCTTGAAGTACTGAAGCCTTACAAATGTGGACCTTCATCTTTCTGCATTTCTTGAGAGCAAAGGATCAAAATCGGGTGGCAGGAGGGTGATATAGGATTTTAAAAATAAGATAGAAATGAGACAAGGAAATCATAATTTAAAAATTGTACTTTCACTGCAACTTCAGGACACAAAGTCACCCAGTATTGTCAATATTTGTATTCCCTTGGCTTATTTATGCTTTTTACTTTTAGTCCCATCACATCAAAAAACTATCTTAATGATACTTCAATTCCATAAATGATTTCAGTTTATAAGATAAAGGGCAGAAACCTGAACCTGAGATACAGAAACAGATATAAAGGTTTTAAGATGTAAATTTAGGCAAAAAATATTAGATTACCCATCCTAAAAATATACAATAAACTAAGTCTTACCTTTCCCCTGTGAAATGGACCCTCCATCCTTTCTCTTGTAAAATGAGCCATTATCCTTACACCTGTGGATAGGCCATTCCTTTTTCTTCTTAAACCAAGCCCAAACTTTATTTAGGCTCACTAATTTCCACTGCCAAAAACATGCAAATATTCCCAGCTCCACCCTATAGTCTCCTTCTCTCTCTGTCTGCTCTACATCTTTCAGTGTGTTCTTCTATAATTCTTCCTAATAAATCCCTTTATGCTTCTTAAAATAAGAAAAACAATACTTAGCTCCAAGGTGATGCTAAAATGTATGAACTTTGGGGACACAATCAAGTAGGTGAGGGCAGATACCTCTGAAATGCAATGATAGCCCTTCTAAGAGGCCCCAAACACTTGTCTTGTCCCTTTCCACCATAAGGAGGTGCCAAAAAAAAAGTGTGATCAATGAATCAGAAAATTAATCTGGAACTAACCCTCACCAGATATTACATTTGCAGCACCTTGATCCTGAACTTCCCAGCCTCCAGAACTATGAGAAATAATTTGCTATTTTTTGAAAACTACTCAGTCTACTGAGTACTTTTCTTGCTGATAAAGAGAGTAAGACACTGGCCACTTGACATTTTAATTTGAGCGAGTGAATCATTAGTTAACTATACTAATGTTTCCCCACTTAACTAGTTAAACCATTTAACTTGGTTTTGGTAAATGTTTATTGTGTGTATGCTGTGAGCTCACCACAGTGCTAGATGCTGAGAAGTAATAACCAAGGAAATGTGAGTTATTTTGGATGCCTGAAAAACTAGTGTTCACTAACTTTTTCATCTCAGACTATGAGCTTTTTAAATTCTTTTCAGCCTTCCACAAGGTTTTTGCCAGGATATTCTTTTCTGTGAAATCTCTTTTTGCACATTATTCTCCATACGAATGATACTTATGTCTCTTCTGAATTTGTTCTCTTTAATTGTCATTTATGTTCTCCTTGTCCTGTCTTCTTGTGTCACACTGAAAATAGCGGTTCATGTTGATTTTATCTATCCCATTTAAAATTTCAAATACTTGAACCAAATCTGCTCAAGTGATGTTTTTCCAGACTTCACACTTTCAGGTGTTCCATTCTGTCCTCAGATTCGTTTCTTCAACCTTGCCTCATTTCAAGTGCATCCATATCCCATCTGCAATTTCTTTAGTTTGACATGGTCTCCATAGAGCACGTTTACTCAGGGTCTCATATTCGTATAGTATGCTCTAATTATCTAGATATATTTGTCTTTGAAATCACTTTTTGAAAGGTCTGTGGAAAAGTCATCCTGAATTTTTGAGATTGTCTATCTCTCTAAAATGTATTTTAAAGTTCTGATTTTCCTAGTAACGAAATCAAGACTGCTATTTCTAAATTGGGCTTTTAAATGCTCCTTTTAAAAACTTGATTAAAAATTATACTGTTAATTGAGATTAATTATTTCCTTCAATTTAATAAGGTCTCATCTGAGACTACATTAAAAATCTGGTGCTACCTCATTGCTTAAGTTTTTTAATATTTTTCTGCCTCTAAAAACACATTGTCATTACTATTATTTAAAGACTTTTATAGTACACCAAATAAACACATTTTTTCAGAATTTTTAATAAAACAAAATTCATGTCTATTCAACATTATCTAACTATCTCTAATAATTTTGATATTGAGAATGAGTGTGGATTAAAAATCCAGGAAACTACCCACCCACTCACTTCCTTAAATCCATAAATTATCATCAGACTAGGGGCTTCATCCATTTGTATTGTTAGAATGATTTAAATGATTCAGAATTATTCAAACAACAGAACACCAACAAAAAATTAAAACAACTCCTAGTGTTGGAAGATATGCTAGCAACATGCGGAATATTTGTCAGTTCAGGGGTAAGGCATGGGTTTTCACACATGTTCACACCTTGGGATGCTGATGATCTCAGATGGCATTAAGAAAGCAGAACAAAAACATATATTTCTTTTTAGATATATTTTATTGATAACAGCTTTGTTTTGTCTTATTTTTCAACAAATTTTCACGCCCTCAATATACAATGAAAGCTGTTCATGTTTACTAATATCCTTTGAGAACAAAGCAGAGTACCATTCAGCCAGCTTTCTCCAAGCAGCACAGACCACAAGTTGTGGCCTCCGCCTCATCTTAGAGTGAGCTGTTCGTTTAATTTCTTATTTGCCTCCTGCCTGACCACTGGAAAAATCACCTTCGTAGGACATCCTTCTCCAGCAATGTGTGATTTGATCTTTCTTTGGTGACCTGGGCCATGCCATCCTGATATGAGAAGAAGCAGTAAATTGAAGTCAGATACTTATTGGAATGAAACTCTCATTTTAAGAAGAAATTCAGATCTATTTAACTTGACCTTGGAACTTGAATTAAATCTTTAGACACTCAACTTTCTCTAGGGAAGTGTGAAGTTTATATGAATTTGAGTGTATTAAAGCTAGTCTGGCTCTGATCTATGTACCAAGTTGGTTAATTTTTCATTTAAAGGACAAAAGGTTTCACTGGAACTAATTTAACTGACTTAATTTGTGGTATTCACATATCAGTTTATATTCTAAGCTAGGACAGTTTTTTAAAAACCATTAACATGTCATTAAAAAAACATAATATGTTAACTGATGGATGTTTTCAAGGCAGCCACAGCCTCCTAAGGCTGGGGACTTCTGACATGGTTCATTTTTGCCTCTGTTGCTAACCAATTGTGTGACCCAATATCAGCTGCTTCACCTTTCTCTGATTCACTCTCCAACTAATAACCAGGGTTATATTAACTCCTTCTTCCATCTTTCTCAAGGGGTATACTGAGAATTAACAAGTTCACAGTAATAAAGTACTTCAAAGTGATCAGTTAAAAGGAAATATGTTAAGACGTTTATGTCATGGAAACATTTTGTACCAGAGGAGATCACTGCTCTGAGGTTTATCAGGTATGAGTAAATGTGAGGTCAAATGCCTGTGTTGTAATTAATCTGGTAATATATATAAATGTGTTGGAATTCTACGTTGGTAAAACCAAATAATCACGTTTCACCATGACATACACAATATTTGCTCCTTAAGAATATTTCCACATTCTTTAACTGTTCAAAGCTTAACAATGCTCAGAAACTTTCTTCATTAACACTACTTCACACAATTTCTCTTGGAATTTGTCCCTCACAATACAATATTTACACTAATTTTATTCTGTATTTACTTTGCAAGTTTTTTGAACTGATTTTCTATAATTATTCCTTCCTCTTGTGAGTGTACACTTTATTGTCTGAGACTAGGTATCTCTCTATCTTCCCTCAGTATCCATATGACCAGATGACAGTAACACTCAAGAATTTACATTTGCTAATTATACTCAAATAAGGCTAAAACTTGAATTTGATTAGTGTTTCTTTCTCATCTTATTTGGTTTTTCTAATCTAATTATATTTAAAAAACCTGTGGATTCTAACAAGATAGTAACAAAATCACCACTTGTTCTGTGGACATTTGTAAGTTTACAAGCATGGTTCTGTTACATTTAAATTAAATTACATACATTTTTATGCAATTTTGTTATTACGAGTTGAATATCCCTTATCCAAAATACTTGGGACCAGAAGTGTTAAGGATTTGGAATTATTTCAGATTTGGGAATATTCACATATACATAATGAGACAGATATCTTGGGAATAGGATTCAAGTTTAAATATAAATTTCATTTACTTTTTATATATGTCATACTCAAAGCTATATTGCCAATATTACATATTGTAATTTTAGCCAATGATTTTAATATGCCTACATCTTGACTGCAAGCCATAACAGAAGGTCAGATGTGGGATTTTCCACTTATGGAAAATGTCAACACTCAAAAAGTTAGATTTTGGAGATTTTCACATTTAAGATTTTTGTGCTAGGAATTTTGAACCTCTAGTCATAATGTTGACAAAACACAAAAACATAAAACAAAAATGGATAATTATAATACCAGTTAAAATATAGTAATATTTTCCAATATAAATGTCACTGCTTTGAAAAAAAAGAAATATGTAGGAAAAAAGGAGCTGTCTTAAAGGGGTATTCAGGCATAGGGAAGAAAATGATAGAAGTACAATAATACTTTAATATTTGTAGGATAAATTTAGCACCAACTACCCACATATGAAGTAAGTAATTATTATTTTAAGCATCTGTAAAAGTCCATTTAAAAGGAAGGAAAAGGAGAAAGAGATTCTAATTAATGCACAAGTGTGAATGGAAGGGAAATTGTAAAACACCATGTTAGTATTTTTGTTGTGTCTATTTGCTTTTTAATTAGACAGTTTTGTTATAAAGATCTTCAGAGGACAAAAATATTTCTATGACAATTATAAGAGAAATAACTGAAACAATTTTCTCTACTAAAAGCCCTTAGAGGGGCTGCTCAGTGGCACAGCGTCTGCCTGGCAAGTGCAAGGTAGTGAGTACGATTCCCAATACCGGAAAACAAAAGAAAACAAAAAAAATAATAATAATAAAAAATAAAAGCCCTGAGAAGTTTTCCTAGAATTAGTTATTTAATAAAACAGTATGAAAGAAACTGTCCAATGGAGAACCACTCCTATCTTTTTCTGTCTGCCTGGCCTGACAAGTCTATCTTCTTTTACATGGAGAAAATTGTCTTCAAATCTTTGTTTTATCTTTTTGAGACAGGGTCTCGCTGTGTGGTTCAGGTTGACCTTCAGCTCACTTCGTAGCCCAGGCTGGTCTCGAACTAGTAACGATCCTCCTGCCTCAGGCATTACAAGCATGCACCACCACCAGTGCTGGGGTCACAGGCGCGCACCACCGCGCCCGGCCTGTCTTCAAATCTTGACTTTGATTATGAGCCTGCAGTACCCTTTTGAAACGAATTTTCATGCCCATAGTGAGTTATAGTACTGATGAAATGATATGAAAGGTACATCGGTGTTATTCCAAAAGGAGAAACATGAGTCATTCTCTAATGGTGACAATATATTTTTTTAGAAATGTATTCACATCGTAAAGTAATTAAAACTTTGCATGGAGTTGGCAAAACCTTCTTTGACTTTCTACTCTATATGATTACATCAGAATTCTTACTTGTAGTGCATAAATTCATCTGTTTCAGAAAATTTACTTATCAGCTTTATACCTTTTCTTTATTCAGAGGGCAAATTTGGTTTTTACTTATTTCATGGATTTTTAAATTTCTAAAAAATTTTCTTTTCATCTCAATTCCTTTTCTTTCTGTTTTCTTTCTCTAATTTCCAAATATTAATGCTCCATATTTCCCACTGAGAACCGCTTCAGCTATCCTGCAGATTTTGGTGTCCAGTATATTCAGACAATTTATTTGTAGTCTGTTTTAATTTCTTCATTTATTTTAATATTACTATGCTTCTTAAGCAGCTTGATATTTTAAATTTACCAAGTTCTTAGAATTTTTGCTTACAATTTTAGTATTAATTTCTAGTTTTGCTACACTATCATCACAGAATATGATTAATATTAGTTATTTTTTATTTTAAAGAGAATAGTAAAAAAAAAAAAAAAAAAAAGAACAAGTGCAAAACACCCACATCACAGACAAAAACAAAACAAAACGAGTTAATTTAAACTAGGAGGTATGATAGACATTGTGAAATGATAGGAAAGCACTTAAGGGTAAAGGGCAATTGGGATGTGGGAAAAGAAAAGGGAAAAAGGAGAAATTTTGCATGTATGTATATGCAGAATAGTTAACATGGCTATTCCACTGTCTTTTATTTCTTTGCTGAAATAAACTGTCAATGAGTCCTTGATTGATCAATATTGCATGTCTCTATCTGTTTTCATGAGAAACCACTTTGAAGATATCAATATGTAATACAACAAGCATTGTTAATTTCCTACCACTTTGTTTGTAACTCTGTATTGTCTGTACTGTTCTTTTGCTATTTTGTAAAAGGTTGTCTGTCTGTCAATGTTTTCCTCCTTTTATTTTTAAAATAAAAAAAATCTAAAAAAAATGATACAGAGTTTCAAAACAAAATAATAGGAATTAACAGTGGTTGTTATATTACATATTGGTATCTTCAATGAAGTTGCTCAGATTACCAGACGTCAGAATGCGAGACTGATAAAACCATTAAAGAGAATAAAAAAATAATTTAAAAAATTAGAGACGATACAGAGTTTCACTAGACAGGATGGTAGGAATTCACCAATGTTTGTTATATTGCATATTGTTGTTTTCAAATTAGTTGCTCAGATTACTAGATATAAGCATATAAATTTGGTCAAAATAAAAGAGAAATTTAAAGATTAACTGTTCCTTTCAGAGTCTGTACCTTTTAAAAAATTGTGGGTTTTCTGTAACTTGATACCTAAGTGATATCTGTATATAGTTAATAGGCATCTGAAAAATAAGTCATTTCAGGGCTACAACAACCTTTCACTAATCATTTATTTAGATATCAGTAATCATGCTGATTTTGTATACACGATATATTGGGGGCTGGGGAATGTCATTGTAGGTTCTTATAATTCTGATGATCCTTGCTATATAAATTTTAATGTGACATCATTTGATATATTTATTACAATTATATTCTTATTGTGCCTTGAATCTATTATCTCTAGAAAGTTGATTTTTACAATGTTTTTGCATGTGTGTAAAACGTTTTGATGGTGAGACTCTGGCTTTTTTCCTCTCCTTTTATTCTTCTCTTCCTCTTCTGCCTTAGTTATATTTGTTTTTCATATCTAGTGCTTTCCAACTACATAAGCTTTGTCTATTAGTTATATATATTTTATATACAGCATAAAATTGAATTACGTTACACCATCCAGGAAGGCTGTCTGTTTATAGGTAAATCCATGTCATTTATATTTTACTATAACAGATGTTTTGTCTCAGTTTATTATTTCATGTAGTGATTTTTGTTGTTTTTTAAGCTGCTCTGAACTCTTCTGGTTTTTTAAGTATACACAGAGGTTTTGATCCTAAAATGATTATATTTTAATACTTAGAAATTATAAGTAAAACAAATCTGTTCAATTTTTTGTGGAATGAATTATAAAAATGAATAGAATGCAATTCATTGATTCAACTGCCCTCCAGTATATATTCTAATACTTATGTCTTCTTCCAACAATCTTACATAGAGTGGATAAGTAGCCTTTCATTTCTTCCATCTTCTTTTCCAGATCATGTTCCAGCTGTGGTTAGATGTTCTAGTTATTTTGCTGTTGTTGTTACCAGGGATTGAACCCAGGGACTTTGCACTCAGCAACACCACAGTTTTTTTTTATTTTTTTTATTTTTTTGTGTGTGTGTTGCAGCAAGTTCTGTCTAAATTGCTAGGCTGGGCTTTAAATTGTGATCTCTCAGAGGCCTGGCATTAGCTCTATGCACCAGCATGCCTGGCAGCACTAAGTTTTGAACATTGAAGTTTTTCACTTAGCTCACACACGAAATTTATAATAGTTATATTTCATACCAGAACATCCTCATCCTTAGGCTAAATATTATCACTAAATAGTTATTTTTAAAAGGCCCCTGAGTTTCTATAACTCCTTGCAAGTTTTATAGCATCTTTCTGTTCTTTTTATACATATCTATAGCTATAGCTATAGCTATATATATCATACATATTTTATACATAATACACATTACAAATTGATAAATTATAAATTTCTTATATCAGTTTTTAAAATTTTGTCTTCTAGTGCACTGTGAACTTTTATTGGCTTTGAAAATTTAATATGTCTCTGGAAGCTTTTTGTCATCCTTCTCATAGGTTACTTAACATTTTGGTCCATTTTTCAATAGATTGGTTTTTTCTTAGCTCTGCATTTATATTTACTAAATATATATCTGAGCATTCACTGAACTAACCATATATTTTTCCCACTGAAATCTTATATGGTATTCAGATTTTTCTGTTTCATATTCTCTCTTTTAAAGGAAAGTTTTCTTCTGCCACAACTTTGATTATTATTTCTGTACTGTTTCCTCTATTATCATCTATGGATACTGGACCATGTGTACATAGCTTATCTTTTACTCAAAGTCTATAATGTCGTTTTAATCCTTTTTCTTCTTTGTTCTCTCATGTTTTGTATTATATGATTTTTCAAATCTTAAGTATGTGTCACTGTTTACAGCAGTATGTTACTTTATAGTTCTGTTTCATTATAATTCATTTTTGCAGACTTAAATTATGAAATGGGATGTTGCTTGGCTCTTCTCTCTCCTGACTCTCTCAGCTTATGTGTTATCCTTCTATGTTATCGTTATGTCTTTCTGCTTTTCTGTCTCTTCTTGATCTTTGTTCAGTGGTAATTCCTTATCAGTTCATGAGAATAAAGAGAAATGTTGCTCTGCATTTAGTTGTGTCGTATTCTTTCCTTTCTTTTTGATGGTATCCACACAGGAGCACCTGTGAGGTTCTTTGAGGATGTTAGTCCTGTTCAAAAAGTATGACTATACATGAAGAAAAATGGAAATACAGAATTAAGCAGCAATCATGTGCTTTACATGCAATGTGTATGCAAAATCTATAGTTTACTTAACTGTTTTCTCTTCACAGACTTTCTTAAAGCCCAGTTTTAAGAGAAAATAGAGAAGATATAATTCTCTTCTGCATCTTTACAAAATTTTACATTTTTATATTTAATATGTTAATACTAGTTGATTCAATGACAGATTTGTTGGGTACTTATATGCAAAGTCCTAAGAGATCTAATTTATGTTTAAGAATGCCCAAGCTTTTGAGATTTAAAAGAAAATAATTCTCGCTGGAACCCATTAAACCTGGATTCTAAATATAGCTTTATCTAAAATTGGAATTTTTTTTCCTTTCAAAATTCCTTAAATTTCTCCAACAGTTGAGTTTTGAGAAATTTACATAGAGGATAAATAATTGTAAGTAGACATTTCTTCATACTAAAAACAAAGTAATGATATACAAAACTGCTAGTCCTTGAAAAGATTTTTATCTAATTATTACGAGAGGAACTGATAATAATTTATACTTACACATTTTTAAAATTGTGTACTCTGAAGAAAGTGTAAGCATGTTTTCCTCATTTACTGCTGGTTATGTTTATGTGATTTTGGAATGTCACCCTGCAGAAGGTGTCAGTACCATAGTCAAGGTTGGTTAAAGTCTGAATCTATTTTTTCTCCACATAGATTTATCTTTTTGTATTCTTACTTATTGAGAAGAGTTGAATTCTGTCAGCAAAGTCTTCTTTTTAAATTATAATATTAATGTTATTTGTTAACATGAACAGTGACATTGCCATACTACCATATAATAAATTTTACTATTGGAAACCAGCCATAACTTGGAAATCTTCCCCTCAGACTGTTTTACTAACTACATGTTATTTCATGAAACATCCTACAATGTTCTGTATGTGGTTGAAAAAATATAAATACATACCTTAAAACTCACAAAAAGACAGGTAGTAAGATGCTTGCATTTTACATACACTGAAAGCTACCAGAGAAAGTAAATACAAAAGAAACAGCCCATAATTTGATGGGAAAGAGGATAAGAAAAAGCAAAATGATTCTAATAGGTCACTTTCTCATACATGAGCATTTAGTCTATGGTAATCTTCCAGGACTGTCAGATTTGATTGAAAGATAATGCAAGATTTTTTTTTGTACCACAATTTATAGCATGTATCCATTAGGAATAATTATGGTTGCATGATTTTGCTAGCCGTTATCTTTACAAGTGTTACTAATGGTTTTATCAATTACTCCCTGTCCAATAACTGCATGGTTGTAACCTAATTTAAAGACACTCTATCACCAGGCTGATTTGTGTAGTAGTAAATGACAGCATTTGAGACACCAGCCAAATGACTCACTTCAGTGACTTAGTTAGTCTCTAATAATTAACAATTAGTAGGTACCTAAAGAAAGCTCAAGAGACTGGCACTCCTATGTTTCTCTTTCTTATCTAAATACAAGAAGTTAGAGAGTCTTTGGTGGTTCAAATTAATAAAATTGAAGGCCTCTATGGGTTTATAGAACATGTACATATAAGAACTGCTAATAATTCCTATTTTAAATTAAACAAATTGGAGGTGATGCATGTTTATATAGCTATATTATACCCCATTTCAACAGATATGCTAAGACAAGTAGGAAAATCACTCTATAAGTACTTTTTTTCTATCGTGTTAGTACTTGAGTTCAGAAGTGAAGTCAATGTGCTAAAAGGGGAATAGTGTTGGCAAATTTGTGCTATTTCTTGAACTTTAAAGGGAAAATGCTGGATGTGCAAAAAGAAGCACTTCATTACAGATCATTAGTGCGGACTTTATATACAGCTGAAGGCTCAGAAAGGTATTGCCTGCTTAGAACTAGGTGGAAAGAAATTTTAAATCTTTTTTTTTCTTTTAATGAATGTAAAAGATTATTTTTTTTTCTTCAAAGATAGTACTTCTAAGGAGTTTTAAAAAGAAGCCACCTATTTTGAAAACCTGAATTTCAACTCAGAAAGATATGGAACTGGAATAGTGAGTGCAACTAAGAAGGGGATTCTCGCCCCACGCTGCCCTTCTGCAGAATACAGTAGTGTATTTGGATACTCCCTGATGGAACCCACTTGCTTTGGAATAATTATTGTTAAGTTATTGTGTGAGATATTTGTACCTTATTCTTTTTATATTAATCATGAATTTAAGGTACTCATTTCAGGAGATAAATGGGTATCATGAATTTAAAAAAACCTGCCTTCAACCCTATGAAAACCTTCTCAATGTTATCATAAAACCCCAAGCTACCAAGTAATGTGGGCATTGTGCTTGATTTTGTATCAGATTTTTCAGTAGTCCCTGTGAGGAATGGGTAAACAGAACCAACTGCAAAGATATACTATGGCCTTGGTTTTAGGAATTTTGGAAAGGAGTTATTAAAATATCTTCACACCTAAGAGCAAGAGTCATGACATATAAACAGATATTCCCTATAAATTCTGACGGATATTTTTAACTGCAGTTTCTTTGGCTTGCTCCACAGACATGCTAAAGAAATCAAATAGGTTAATATGTTGAAAACCCAGTTTCCTAGCCACTCTCTGCTACAGAGTACCATTTCTGGAACTGATATGTATGTCACCATTCTGTACTGATCATGAAAAAAGAGAAAAAAAAAAACAGTGGAAAAGAAAAAAATAAATCATTAAGGATCTGATCATCTCCTGAACAAGATCACAATGGCCAATTTGTAGAGATGGATTTCTCTAATTTTCCCTTGTGGGAGTGATAAGATTATGGAATAGTCACAATAATACAAGAATTGCCCTTTCTGGGAGCAGCTAAAAAATTCCAACCACAATAGAAGGGCAAGAACTCGTGGTGTTTCTTACAATGGAGTTGAAGCCACACCCCTTCTTACTCAGTCGTATTTGCATATTCTTTTGAAAACCTCACATTGAGGATCTATAGCCCAGCTGATGTCATCGGGCACAGCATGCAGCCACTAGAAGTGGGACAATTATAATTTTTGTAGCTGATTAATCATCATGCAAAAGTAACAGTCAATTGACTCAATCATACATCCATGTGATTAATCACACTTCACTTGTGTTTTCCCCCCCAAGTATTTTACTGACAGTGCAGATGTTGGTTGATTTTCTCCTCTAGCCTTTTACTTGGTCACAGATGTTAAGTAATCACCTTGTCCTGATACTTGACTTATCCATAATCTCCAGTATTACAAGCCCTTAAAAGAAAATGTGCTCCTTTCTTAGAAATCAAATAGTAACATAGTTATTACCTTTAAAAAAACAGGTTAATCAATATATGAAATAGCCATAATTGTGCTCTGCAATCACAGATGCTTTTTTTTATAATCACACTACTCTCTCATTTGTTCCCCAATGGCATGATTGCTGATAAAACATTGGGGATGAGAGCTGTTTTTCCCCTCCTTCTAAAGTGGCAGTAGTTCAATTCCATTTAGCTTTAATCCAAAACTAGATATTCTAATCCAGATTCACAAAATGGCTTCACACGGTTACATTTCATTTCTGAAATAGGCAAAATTTACTCCTGAAAATAAAACAGAGATTGTATCATGCTCTCTCCAGTGAAATAGTATTTAAGACGTCTCAGTTATTGACCCAGAAGAGAAGCTGAAATAACTCTACTAACGCCATATTTATGAAATTTTCACATATGATTACTGATATTTGAGAAACAATTACAAATAACCAGTCTGTTGGAACAGGAGCAATATTCAAGGGATATTCTAAACAATTATAAATCAGATAAATCACTTTTAGGAACAGGTGACAATCTAGCTTGTATTCAAGGCAACAGAAGAGCTTCACTTCAGTTTCTTTTGTAGAACTGGCACTAGTGGGTGAGGTGTGTGAAGGTATGCTGCAGTCAAGCTCTGGCAGACTTGCCTGTCTAATTTCTCGAATGTAAATGTCTGGTCTTAAGGGAGAAGAAAAGTGGCTGTCACAAAGAGAGGTCCCTCTCTCTCCTTCCCCAACCCTTCTGGCTGGCTCCCATGATTTCAGACTCTCCAATCTCACAAGGAGAAATCATTCCCCCAAATTATTCCCCATTCTGTTGACCTTCAGATACTCTCTGAGATCATTTCCCAAGTGGGAAATTGCTTTCATGCCAAGATAACAGAGCCACATTGGGTCTGACCTGGGTGACAGTCTTGATACTGTTAATAAAAGCCTTGGGTTGGATATAATTGTTAATAAACTAATTCTAAAAATCCACTCAAATGTCACTTATAATCAGGATTTTCTGCTGGACTAGGACCCCTGGGGAAGCCTTTGCAGCTGTGAATCTTGCAAGAGATGTCAGGAATGAAGGTAGAGGGCCACCATTGCTTACATCTTCATTGTTTAAAATGATCACGTATGATAAGGCTCCAAACTACTTGCAGCTGTGAGAACCAGAAAAGAAAGTGAGGGATGGGGAGAAGAACCAGTAGGAAATTCTCCAATGAAACCTGATCCTCTTTGGCTGTGCTAGAGGGAGAGGTGAAAAGATGTGATTACTTGTAATTTATAGCAAGAACATCAAGGCATAGAAGATAATATAAAAGCATTTCAGTGAGAAGATACCCATGACATGAAACTATTTAAAACAATTAATCAGAAAAGCCTAATTATTCAATTAGATGGATAAATGAATCTTCTTAAAGTGGATATGCAAAAAAGAGAGTGATGATGAAATCTTTTAAAGGGAAATGAGTGTAACAAATCAGCTAAATATGATCTCTAAAAAAACTCTGAATAATAAGTCAGTGATTATGTTTTAATTGGGCTTTAGCTTTATTATAATTGAGGACACTCATTATCTTGTTTTATTGTATTTATGATTTTAATATTCATACCATTTGGTACTTTATCTTTGTATACTTTCTTGTGCTTGTTGCACTTCCTGGCTGATTAGTGCTTGGGTCAGTGTGAAGTGAATACAGATGTCTTAATAATGATCGGCAGGACATTGGGCTGATTTCCAGTGTTTGAAAGTCTCGTATAAAGTCATCCTTTGTGCAACTGAAGGGGTTATTTTTCTCATTCTGTCTCCCACTTTGTCTCTCTCTCTCAACCTGAGCTGTGCTGTTGGTGAGAAGTCATCTAACAGGAAACTGTTTTTCCACTCTGAAGTGGATCAAGGGACCTCGTTTTAGGGGATGATAAGTGATTCTAAAATAACTTATGCATGCGCATTTATCCTTTCTTAGGAAAAACTATGCATTATGCAAAGGGAAACGTCTAACTGATAATTCAAGTTCTTTATCTGGGGGTAAAACAGGGCAAAACAGAGTGCTTATCCTTGTAACTGGTAGGATAAGCCACTCTTTGTTCCAGAACAGGGCAATGAAGCCAAAGATTATTTCCAAGTTTTTGTCAATCACTTTGCCCCGTAGAAGGTGCACACATGGCAGACTGTTTACATACTTAAAATCAGCCAAAAGGTGCAGAGTGAGCTGGGAGCAGGGAAGCTGCCTTACATGTACAGGGTTTTAAATGGGCCTGTAAGAAGCGAAGTGGTTAACCATTTAGTCCCTGTTCATGGGATTTTTGTGAATCCAAGTGGCATATGGGGATATTTAATCTGTCTTTAAAATCAATCAAGTGAGTCAGTGGCAAGAACTGTACTTGGGATTTTATTTTGATCTATACATTTGTTGCTGTTTATTCTGTGATTAAAAGGTAAATAAAAGATGTAGATTCAATTTTGTTCCATTGCCAGATAATGGATATTTTCTAGTCAACTTCTTAGTGGGAAAATAAACTAATGAATTAACCAAAGAAATAATGAAGATATATATTATGAAACACATACACACACCCAAATGCACAAACATCTGACAATGCTAGGCATTCTAAGGCCTCTAGTCTGCTTATTATTTCTCTAAAAGCATCAATAAAAATTAATTATTTGGAAAATTGGACGAGACTCTAGTGACATGAATATTTTCAAAGCATATGTTTAAATAAATACTTTTAATATTGTAATATTAGTATGACAATATTAGGTCACAGCGAGTATTTTCTATGTGTTGCTTTCTAAATGGCACTTAAGCAAGTGCTCATTTTTTAAAGCACACTTTCTTAGTTTCAGTGTAGTTTTCTGGTATTAACCATTGTAGAGTCACCAATAGCTTTCTCAAATGTTTTGAGATGATAGGAATAAAGAAGAAATATACAAGAAGTGATGTATGATTTGAAGAAGATTGGTAAATTTACTGGTGTAAAATAGTAATGATAATAGCCACTATGACAAGAATAACAACAGCCATTTATCAACACAGTGCTGGGAAGACATGTCACTCTACTCATTCAGATTAAGGTGAATAGTATTTTAGGGATAACAGACCCAAATCACCCGGTTAATCAAGGTTTATCCCTATCTCCAGTTGTTATGGTTTATGCCTGAATGTCCCCCCAAAGCCTCATGCAGTCATGGAGCAGGCTTCTAGATTTTAATCATGGCCCAATTGTGGAATTATGGATGTGAGTGCTACATGCACCCTGGGGCGAATAGTCTACATACAATGTAAGGGAGGGAAAGAGGCTGCTTGCTGCTACTCCTCCCTTTTGGTCTTGTTGCTTGTGCTGTCTTCCACCTCCACGAACACTTGCCCTCTGCCATGTGCCACTCTGCCTTGGAGTCAGACTGAAACCTCCACAAACTTGGAGCTAAATAAACCTTTCCTTCCTTAATTCTGCGGGGCAGGTATTTTGTCTCAGCAATGAGAGAAAAGTAACCAAGACAGCAGTGCTGGTTTAATAATCAGAGGTCATGTAACAAATGGGTTGGTGCTTTCTTTCCAAATCATTTTTATCTGGGCTTTTGGGTCAACATCAAGTGTTCTGGTCGAGTACAATGACTTATGTGTTTCCATTTCAAAGGTTGAAGGTGAAGTTATTGAACTTGAAATATTTTCCAGGAGTTTCTAAATTTTATTTTAAAGATAATAATAAAAAACAATAAAAACAACACAGAATTGTAAAATAAGATGATAGGAAATTAACAATAGTTATTATATTGCACATTGTTATCTTCAGATTTATTGCCCAGATTACCAGATATAGGCATGTAAGATGGGTCAGATAATATAAACACTAACTATTCCTTTCAATGAACTATCAGAAATTGGTAATACAATTATCTTAGCTATTATATATATATATATTTATTTATTTATTTATAGCTAAGTAATACTCTATTGTATAAAAAATCACATCTTTTTTATTCATTCCTCAGTTGATGGGAATTTGGGTTGTTTCCAAGATCACACTATTACAAACTGTGCTGCTATAAACATGGGTGCACATATATTGCTGTGGTATGATGTTTTTAATTCTTCTGGGAAAATATCCAGAAGGGGAATAGCTGGATCAAATGAGACCTCTAATCTGAGGTTTTTAAGGAATCTCCACACTGGTTTCCACAGTGGTTGTACCAGTCTATATTCTCACCAACAGTGGAGAAGGGACCCTTTTTCTCCACAGCCTTACCAGCGTTTGTTATTGATTGATTTTTTGATCATAGCCATTCCTTCTAGGGTGAAACAGAATCTCAGCATTGTTTTCATGTGCATTTCTTGGATGGCAAATGATGTTGAACATTTTTTAATTTATTTATTTGCCATTTGTGTTTCTTCATCTGAGAAATGTCTTTTCATCTCAAATGCTCATTTTTGGATTAGGTCTTTGAATTGAGGGTGTCTGATTTTTTAAAACTTTTATATGTTCTAGATAGAAGTCCCTTGAGGGACCATTGGCTAAAATTTTTTCCTAATTTGTGGGGTTTTTTTTTTTCACTCTGTTGGTGATTTCTTTTGATGTGCAAAAACTTTTTAATAAGATGAGACCCTAGTGGGTGATTCTTTGTAGTATTTCCCGTGCAGGTTGATTTTTGCTCATGAATTCTATGCCTTCCCCTACGTATTCAATACTTCTACATACTTTCTCTTCAGTAGATTTAGTGCCTTGCCTTTGTTGCCCAGGATGGCCTTTACTATTATAGATCTTTTTTGGTTCCAGATGAATTTTAGAAGTGTTCTTCTTCTAGGTCTGTGTTATGGTTGATACACTGTGTCAACTTGGGGAGTCTAGAGGTTCGGCTAAGAGACTCAGCAGGAAGCCAGGGTGCTTACTTTGTATACATCCTGAGCCTGTGGAAGAGGAGGGCAAAGATTATGTGAGAGCTACATGCCCCTTAGGTGGGGGTAGCCTGTTTACGATGTAAGGCAGGGAGAGAGGCTGCTGGCCGCCATTCTCCCTATTGCTCTGGCTGCTTTGCCGTTCGGCTGCCATTCTCCCTCTTTGTTCTTGGTGCTTTGCTATCTTCTGCCTGGGAGCCGGTCAGATATGGACTGAAACCTCCACAAACTGTAAGCTAAATGAATCTTTCCTTCCTTAATTTTGGGCGTTGAGTATTTTGTCTCAGCAACAAGAGAAAAATAACCAAAACAGTCTGTGAGGTATGCTAATGATATTTTGATTGGGATTGCATTAAATCTCTATAACAACTTTGTGAGTATGGCTATTTTCCTAATGTGGTTTCTTACTATCCATGAGGAAGTAATATCATTCCACTTTCTGAAATCCTCTTCAATGTCTTTTTTTATAGTGATGTCATTTTCAGTGTAGGGATCTTTTACTTCCTTTGTTGGATTGATTCCTATGTATTTTATTTTTTTGGATGCTATTGTGAAAGGTGTAGTTCCTCTGAATTCTCTCAGTGAGTTTGTTGCTTGTGTACAAGAATGGTATTGACTGTTGAATATTGATTTTGCCTCCCACTACACTACTGAATTTTTTATTAGATCTAGAAGTCTTTTGGTGGAGTTTTTTGGGTCTTCTAGGTAGAGTATCATGTCATCTGCAAATAACAATAATTTCACTTCTTCTTTTCCATCCTTATTCCTTTTATTTCTCTATTCTCATATTGCTCTGGCTAATGTTTCCAGAACTATATTGAATAGGAGTGGTGAAAATGGTCATCTTTGTCTAGTTCCTGATTTTAGAGTGAAAGTTTTCATATTTTGTCCTATTAGTATGATGTAGACTATTGGTTTGTCATAGATGGATTTTATCAGAGTGAGAGAAAGACCACATATTCTGATTTTCTGTAGTTTTTTTATCATGAATATTGGGCTTTGTGAAAAGCTTTTTCAGCATCTTTTGAGAAGATCATGTTGTTTTTGTCTTTGGCTCTGCTGATACAGTGCATTACATTTATTGATTTGCGTATATTGTACCATCTCTAAATTCCTAGGATAAATCCAACTTTGTCATGGTGTATAATCTTCTTGGTGATTTGCAGAATTCTGCTTTCTAGCATCTGATTGAGGATTTTTGCAACTATATTCACTAGGGAGATTGGCCTGTAGCTTTCCTTTTTGGTTGGGTCTTTCTCTGGTTTTGATATCAGGGTAATTCTCGCCTCCAGGAATGTGTTGAGGAGAATTGCTTCCCTTTCAATTTCATTAAAGAGTTTGAGGAGTATTGGCTTTAAGTCTTCTCTAAATTTCTTGTAGAATTCAGCTGTGAATCCATTATGACATGGTTTTTTCTTTGTTGGTAAATTTTTTATTACATTTTTAGTTTCATTGACTGATATTGGGTTATTCAGAACTTTTATAGCTTCTTGATTCAGTTTTGATAATTCATGCTTCTAGAAATCTGTCCATTTCTTCTGAGTTTTCCATCCTATGTGAATAAAGACCTTTGAAGTAGGTATTGATGATCTTCTGAATTTCCACAGGATTGGTAATGATATTACTCTTTTCATTGTTTATGGCATGAATTTGAGTTTTTTCTTCCTTTCTTTTCATAAGAATGGCTAGGGGTTTATTGATTTTATTTATTCTTTCAAATAACCAACTCTTCAATGTACTGAGTCTTTGTATTGTTTTCTTAGTTTCAGTTGCTTTGTGTTCTACTATGGTTATAGCTAATTGGAGTTCTAAATGCCTCACTTAATGTATGTTAGATTCTTTTCCCATATTTGGCATATTTTCTGCTATTACTCCTGCAAATAGAATTTTTATGTCATTTGCGTTGATGCCTGCTTTTTCATTGGCACCTGTCAATCTTATACTGTTTTTCTTTTATCATATTGCAGCTGTTGAATTATTATTTCCTAGTTCTTTGTTATTTTTAAGAGATCTTTCCTTTCATGATCATTAGCTACAATCCTGTCCTAAAAGTCAGAAAGTCTATCTTCAGTTTTGTTCAAGTTGTTTTCCGTGTTTCAATGGACTTTTTAATTTCCTGAATATATCTTTGAATCTGCTTTGTGTATTCTAATTCTTTCCTATATTGTTCATTCAAGGTTTGCATCATTTTCCTATGCTCTTCTAGTTTTCATCTTTGTCTTCTTTAGATATTCTGAGCAATTCTTTCATTATGGTTGCCATTTCTTTTTTTGCCTGAGAGATTATTTCTGATCTGATTTCCTCCATAGCCTCTTGGAGTTGTTTCTTTACTTGAGTTGCTATCATTCAGAAATTCAAGTGTGTGACTTCCAATTTCTTCTGTCAGTGTCTCTTGGATTTTTGAGGGGTGGGATGGTACACTGAGATGGCATTTTGCTCCTTCATCTAGACATATTCTATTTCTAAAAAAAGTATTTTTTTTTCTTTGATGATCCTTGGTAGTTTTGGTAATATGCAGCTATATCACTAGGATCAAGGTCTTTCTAGGAAAAGTCTGTTCCTCAGAGATATCTTCTCTGTCTAGGAGATTCTTGGTTTGTGTCTGCCCCAAGATCCCACCTTCCTAACTAACTGAGAATGGAATATTGATTTCTGTTTGGCTCTGTCCCCAGTCTTTTGGTGTAGGGTCTGCTGACATTATTACTCCAGAGCTTCCCAATATTGTTATACAAGGGAGAACAACTCATTACAATAGATGTGACATCCTAGCTACAGTAGTACAATTAGCAATAATGATAGCAGCAAGCACTATTTAGAAGTTGACAAATTTGGTATTAATTTTGTACTTTTGATTATAGAAGCATAGTCTATAGTTATATAACAGTATCAATTGTAAATTAGGAGTTTATATGCAAAGTGTTTTTCCTTGTTAGAGTGGATTTACCCTTGCTTCCTCTGGACAAGCCCATTGCTGTGTCCCAGGCACTTCCCATGCTGGTTGTCCATCCCATGGTGTAGGGGGATGGGCCAGGCAGCTGGGTTCCTCCAGATCGAGGCTCCAATGATTGAAGAGGTAGAGTGGACAGGGTCTTGCCATTTGCTCATGGCTCATGGAGGCTCTTTGGGTGGAGCAGGGGTAGAGGGCAGAATCTCTCCCTTGGAACTTGAGATTTTGAAAGTGAAGACATAAGAGAACAAATAAGAACTCCCCAAATGTGATCTAGTAGTCAATATACACGTTTATGACTAATTGTAGGAGGCTCACCATTGATGATTTCTGCTTTACTAATTTTGGATCACATCTATCCATGAGTGAAGAGAGCCAATAGAAAGACAATGCTGCCCTCTCCATGTACCCATTCATCTCATCTGCAGAGCTTTAAGGTCTGAAAGAAAATGTGCAAGAAAAGGGATGCAGCAAGGAACCATAGTGTTAAGTGGAATAAATGAGACACACAGGTTTAGACATCTTACGCTTTCTCTTATATGAGAAATTTAAGATATAAATAAATTAAAGAGCAAATTAAAAGATAGATAGTAGGCAACAGGAGGATAGATCTTTTGCAAATGGGAAGGGAACAAAAGATGGAGGGAAAAGGGAAGAGAGGGGAAGGGAATGTTAAAAGAATTAAGATGGGTTATGTACAGGCACCAACTCCCCACAGTGAATGTAGTCATATGTACTACAAACATGTGCTAACAAATTTAAATTTTAAAAGTAAATAAATAAGGTAAAATTGATCTTTTTAAGCTCCCATCATTTTTCTTAACCCAGTTCATAAAACAACACATTTTTCTCAAATTCCTTTTCGGAAGTTAGGATTTTTCTTTTATCAAAGTGGATACTCTTAAGATTCCTTTGCTTTTCCTTTGTTGCTTGTTTCTTGGTGTTTTTGTCACTTTCTCCTCACTGGGACACAGTGCTGACACCAACAACTTGATGGAAGAAAAGTTTTTTGACTTGTATTTCAAGCCATATTCAGCTGGCTACAAGGAATGATAGAATAGCACAAAGATATGGAAGAGGAAGCCACACTCATTTTTTGGGAGCCAGGAGGCTATGGAAAGGGAGGAGCCAGGGAGGGAGATTTGGAATTCTCTTCCAGGCCATGCCCACAGTGACCAATATCTTCTGAACAGGCCCCGCCTCCTAACAGCACAGTTGATGCTAAGGCACCACAATCCAGTCTCCCCCCCACCAACCAAAGCCCCACCTATATGCACCTGAGGCTTTGGAGAACATTTGATGTAGAAACCATAACACTTGGGGAAGTGTCCTACAGTGCATGACTATTGAATTATAACCATTTCTTATTCTGCTCCTTTAGTTACTTCTCAAGATTTGTCTTCCTTTTCATTCTCTCTCTAAAGATAGATTTCTTGTCCTTTAAGGGTTTGAGTCACATGATTTTGAACAAAGTGAGCCCTAGACATCTCACAGTCATTCTTCACTCCACTCTCCCTTTCTAGACAAGGTAGCACTTGTTCTTTCTGTTTTTGGAGTCACTGTTGGTCACATGTAGGTAATTCCCACGAGGTTTCCCCTTGACTATGAAATCAGAGATCTCTCAGACCTCTTTAGTCATCTCCGGGCCACACTATTTTGGTTGGGAAATAGAAGATTCTGAATAGAATGATTTAAATAAAGCTAACACCAATAAATAAAGGAAACAAAAGTCCTTAGTGACACTGCTCTTATTCCTTTTCTTATTCTCTCTGTTGCAGGACAAAAAAACAATTTCTAAACATAATACACAAGAGCTCTGGGTGGTCTTCAAAGTTCTGCAATCCGCTGTAATACCTTTAATTATTTTACCTATTTTTGTCATGCTATGTGAGCATATTTTAATAGAACATGTTTTCCCCAATTCAAATATACTATTGTCAATATGTATTAAAGTATTAATTATCTAAATGTAAAATTAATATGCTTTTTTCATATATAAAGGAGGTTAAAAAGTCTATTCCCAAATTTCCATGTGAGAAAGTCTTTTATATTCTATTTGAAAGCGTATTTCATAATTGTATACCAAATCATTTTGATGAGGAATTTTACTATTTCTTCTTGTGAAATAATGTATATCAATTAGTAAATTTTAATGATAACCTTCAAAGAAGCAAAAATAAAAACTGAACTAGTATTTTAAGTTATTTGTTATTCTATTGTGCAATTAAGTTCTGAATAAAAAGTAAATGACATAAAATTACACACATTAGCACACTTTTTAACAATAATAAAAAAGAAGAAATGTTCACAGAGTCAACCATTGCATTAAAATTCTTTTTTGCTGGGTTAGCTGAAGACCATGAAAAAAAATCCACCTGCCATTCAGTTTAATTTCTTGTGTTTAGAGCTCTACAGCATTCTGTGTAAAACTAATCAATAAAAAGGATTTATGAGACCTTGAAATAGAACAGTCGAAAGGAGGAAATTATAGTCAGCTTTAGTTATTAAAGATTTTCACCACTAAATTTAGTATAAGGGAAACGTTATACATCTTTTTTAGATGAAACAAGGCATTTATCAAGCAAGGGGATTGGAGAGACAATTGTGCTTAGACCCACTGTAATGTGTCTTTATTTGTTGCTCCCATTTAATGTTGCTTGTAGTCAGAGGCCCAAACAGAAGGAGAAAAAAATGGGAAAACTATTTTTGCAAAACCAAACAAGTAGAGAAAGTGAGATATAACCTACACATGGGAGGGAAAAATATTTATGAACTCCAATCCATGGCATATTAAATTATTTTGACTGTAGTTTTAAAAGAATGAAACCAAGGCAAGATGAGGAAAACAGGAGTCAGGAAGTGAGGAGAGAAGGGACACAAAACCCACCATCTCTTCAAGTGGCTTTTTAGAATTATAGATTTCAAATGCAGCTGAAAATCATCAGACCCAAGCCTGACTTTCAGGACAATAAGCGTTTCTGAAAACAGTCATACATGAACTGTGTGTGACATTATTACTTGGGAACAGTGAGTTTGAAAAACTGTCTCAAAGCTCCTGGGTATTATGTATACTTCCTTGAGACTTTTACTTCGATATATTTCTTAGCAGGGTAATGTGAGAAATTTCAAGGATTTTGCTTTTGTTTGATGAATTACAAATGGCAGATGGGAAACTGCAATATTTTGAAAAGAAAAAAAACTGCAATAATGCACTGAACTCAAGATTGCTATAATAATAATGGTACTTAGCATATATACTGAATTCTTCATCTGCAGAGTACTTTACAAACAACTAATTAAGCCTTATAACACTCCTGAAAAGCAGGTAACTATCATGACTGCCATTCTACAGATAGAGAAAATGAGGCATACAGGTTGAATATCTTTGCCTAAGGCTATTTGAAATACACAGCAGCACTTGGGTGAAGGTTTAGAGACTTAGTCCTTTCTGGATAAAAGACCAAGTGACTGACATTCTTTCATTCAGAAGATTAATTCACTCAGTTAACGCTCATTTTCTTGTATAGTGAAATTACAGTTGCCTTCGGAAAACAATAACCTTTTTCCATTTCCCTTATTTGTCTCATTCATTCTTTCACTGTCTCTATAATGACCCCCATAGAATCCCTTTACTGAATGACTAGATACTGGGGAACTATACAATCAATGTCAGTTGGCATCACAGCACTGAGACAAGGGTTTTGCTTGATCTTAAAGTTGCAAATCATACCAATTGGCTCTATTTCAAAACCATGACAAGACTTTTCATTTTTGTTGGGTAATAATTGTTGGCAATTTCAAAATTCTATAATTGTGAAGGAAAAAAATAAGTAGATTTTCTTCCTTTCTACCAGTTAACTCTCTCTTAAATTCTCTGAAATCTCAGTTTAAAAGCAATGGCAGAGTATATTATGTATATTTGAAGGTTTTGTTGCTTAACTTTAGAAGTCACCAGTTTTTAATGAATGTCCTGCAGAATATAAAGCATAGCAAACAAAAGAGCTGAAATCTTAAGGCAAATTTCTTTCTTTTTAAGATCAATGCAGTCAATTACCATGTTTTCACACATACACATTGGTAAATTCCCAGTCCTAGTATCTTTTACATCAGGTGCAGAGATAATATTTGAAATAAGAATTGGCAACACAGTACCACCATGGTGTGCAATGCATAATTAAGTCTTATCCTGCTATTTAATACACATGTTGTAGAAACACAAAGACTGGAGACTACGTTTGTCTGTTTACATACTAAAAATAATACTACAAAACTGACATCTGCATATATCCAGTATTTGAAGAATTTGATTCCAAAATAATTCTTGAAAATTTATTTTTTAGAAGTTCCCAACAATAAAAGTGTTCTAAACTTAGAATGTGGTGATGGTTGCACGTTATGTGAGTACACTACAACTGTACCTTTTAAATTGTAAATTTTATGCTATATGAGTTATAACTCAATATAGTAAAGAAACAGTTCAGAAAATGCGGGTCCACTGCACCATCCCCTTTAATGCCAGCTTAAGAATAATACTCCATAAATCAGATTATATTCTGCAGAATATTTTAGTGGAATTATTTTTTTGCTTTTCATTTCTTTCTGTTAACTCTGTAAGAGCCACTTGGGTGACCAGCTTCTTTCTATTCTTCAAACTTACCCTACTACTGGAATACTGTTGGGAAAAACCCAGCCGCAGTGCCTTATAAACCGACATGAGTTCCATGCCTGCTGTGAAGCCATCTCCCCTTTTCAAGGAAACTATAGCTCATGGCAAAGATGGTTCAATTTCTCTGCCTCCACTGTTGCACAAAAGGCTGGTTGCCATTACTGTTTTTGTCTGGAAGCACAGAGACCCACCTTGACTCATTTGGGTTAACGCCCAAACTAATCTTAATCTTTACAATAGAATGGGCAGGGCCCATGCTTTAAATGATCCCTAAATACTACAGGAAATAACATAATGGATACATTGAATACTTGCTCAATAAATCTATGAAATACTGAATTGATTATTTTATGATTACATGGGTTGGCACATTGTTCCTGTTTCCCTTTGCTTTCTCACTTTTTGTTCAAAGCATATAAGTTTCATTCTTCCAAACCTAGAACTTTATAGGATACAGGGGAGAGAACTGTTTACAAAATAAGAGTCTATTGATCATCAGTCAAATATTGAAATTGTTTTCAAATAATACTGGTGTTTTTCAAACCATCTAAAACTCGTTACCCAGGTAGGAAACAGTGTTGCAGAGTGAAACTAGTTAAACTAGTAAAACTAGTTACCCAGCTAGGAAACAGTGTTGCAGAGTGAACATGCCAGACCTGTGGAAATCAAGGTGAGAAAATGGAAGAATTTCAGGCTTGTAGTAGGGGACGGGTAGGTTAATAATGGATTCATTTTAAATGCTAGCTGTTATAAACGATCCACTCTTACTTTGGAAAGTATATAAAATGCTAAGTATTGGATAACTTCTAAATATTACGCTTAAGCATATTGTATTTAAAAAGCACACAAGTGACTGTACACTCTTAAACACACAAATTTTCAATTAATATGTAAAGTTAGAATCTAATTTAGTACATGATATTATATAATGAGTATTTTTCCATTGTCCATTTCCTGTGAAAACATAATTGTAATGTTTATAAAATACTATAGAAACTAAATATACCATGATATTTTTAATCATTTCCTAAGGATATATTTAGTATGATTCTAATTTCTTGCTAATACACACAATATCTTCTTAAATAGTCTCATTTATGTTTTGCTCCATTATTTCCTATTTAATACAACATTAAATTTTTATATATAAAATATTGCAATGTTCTTTCTACTGGTTACCAAAAACCCTAAGTAAGTTTGCCCAATCCAAATATGTGAAAATTTTCCTCTCCCTTGGCCTTTGACATTTTTGTTTACTAGTTTCTTTCAAATAAATTCAATTATTCTCTTAAAATACTTTTCATAGTGTTTCATGCAGTGAACTACAATACATAATTTTATTATAAATTTTGTTACTCAAATGACACATAAATATTTGCTCAGGAATTAGGACAAATGCTGGTATCTGTCTTATGAATGTTTGAACGTATTTTTCCTTTATCAGTGAGTTGAACTTGTCAACTATGAATTATACTTATCAATTATATATGTTTCTTCTATGATTTTTTTCTCATGCTTTTTATTTTTTTATCTTAGCATTTTTTGTGACTTTCAGGGACTTTACAGTGAGCTACATTCTCAGCCCTTTTCATTTTTTATTTGGAGACAGGCTCCTACAAATTTGCTAAATTGCCCCAGCTGTGATATTTATGCCTCAACCTTGCAGAATGCAAGGATAAGGGTGTACTATCACCCCTAACAAGATTTTAAGTTTTCAAAAACCATTAAAATTATAAGAACATAAAACATTTAAAGTCACTAATATTTTATTGATTTTATGTGACCTTTTGGTAATTTAAAAATTATCATGCCTACTGTTATTTTTATACTTATCATAACTTATCCTAAAGTGTACTCTGCAACACTTCTGGAAAGTCTTGTTAAATAGGTAAGATTATGTGATCTAGTAAGTTTGGAGAAAATAAAGATGTATACATTTAGGTGTCTTTCTCTCATACTTCTCATGCTTTCAGAAAGCTAATACATGTGGAGTTTTTAAGCAGGGAGTTAAGTGCAGAGCATTTATGTGATTTATTTAACTTTAGAACCTGTTGTTTACAAAGCATGCCATAAATACCCCTATTATGTCTCTGTATACTTTTTAGTTGACCCTACATAGGAACTATTTTTTCTCTCTTAAGATCAGATTAAAAAGTTAAGCCATACTTCCTTTTAATTTCTAGTCTCATTATTTATTTATTTAACCTTTTCAGAAAGTATTTGTTTAATATATGTTGTGGTGTAGAGCTATATTTATTTTTTTAGTCAAATAATCAATTTTCCAAATTCTGTACCATTTATTTAAAAATCTACATCTTTTAACTCTTGGCTTATGATGTATTCTTTTTTGGTCAAGAACTGAATTCCTACATATTATAGACTGTCAAAAATATTACCTATTCTGGTATATTTATCTGAATATAATTTCATGAAACACAATTACAGATTATGTGAGTATAATAATATATTTTAATACATGTGTGCATATATTTAAACTTTGATTTTTATTTTCATAATGTTCGCAGATATCTTTGCCTATTTATTTTCCAAGTGAATTTAAGAATTATTTTACCATGAGCTTAAGTAACATTTTATTAACCCTATAATTAGTTTGGAAGACCTTTGCATATTTTACAAAATCCAGTGCTCTATTAGAGAAAAAGTTTCTGTTCACATTGTATGAACACTTTTATTTATATTGCTTAGTAAATTATTTTAATACTCATCATACAGTGTGTGCATTTCTTAATAAGATATTACTATTATATGAATAGTACCTTTTCTCATTATGTACTCTAATTGGTTATTGCTGCTATACAAAAACTATCAACTTTTGCTTTTTAATTTGTGTCCAATCACTGTAATGAACTTTAATACTAATTCTCAGAGTTTCATAGATAACTCCCTTGAGTTCTCTATTTAAATAGTCATTGTCTGCAAATAATAACAAAAATTTGCCTTGTTTTATTTCAGTATCATATTTTATTTCCTTGGCAAGAAAGTCCATGTCTGTGTTAATTAGAATGATGTTTGTAAGTAGTCTTTTTTATTAAATAAAATATTAGATAGCTTTAAAAGTAATTTAAATGTATATTAATTTCCTGTGACTAAGTTTGTAGAAATTAATTTTTTAAGAAATTAGGAATGTGTACTGAATGCTGTTGCAGGCATTTTTACCAGCAAATTGGAGTAGGATTTCTTTTTGTCTCTATCATTTCTCTAACACATACCTCCCTTTATGTCTATCTACATATATTACATTATAATTTAAGGTACTTGTATATTTAGTTGTATGTGCCAAACATATAGCTACATACAAACACACCAATATATATGTAGTTCTATACATGTGCATGTAGAACTAAGTGTAAAAACTTAACTCTCCTAAGCTAAACTTTCTCTGACTATAAACTTCAGTGGGTTTCTGGAGGCCATTTCTTAGCACTTAACTGGAGGCTGCCACATAGTTTTTGTACACCTTTTCAGATTTCCAAAAGAAATCATTCTCATACTCCCCTTGGGCATCAGTATAATTTTCTCTTTACTTTTTTTAAAAATTAGACCTTGTGCTATTATTTTTGTGTTTTCCTCCCTTTCTATTAAATCATTAGCATCCAACCTCAATGTTTTCCATCAAAGTGCATATTAATTTTATTTACTGCTATTCATTGTGTACAGAGTACCAACTGAAACACCTTTTCATATCAGTATAGATCCTTATATATGAGTCTTAGTCTCACACTAGCATCTAATAAGAGTTAAATTGGTTCACTTATTCTGGACTGTAGTGCAACCGTTGTTCAATTCTATTATGTAAATCTTTGACACTCTATAGATGAAGGACAAGAGAAGTACTGCATTGTAAAACCTTAGGACCCTCTGCCTGTAGCTCATTTATGGTTCTACATCTGCAGGATACTTTCTAAGACATGACTCTTAGAAAAAAAATCAATCTTGCACTGCCTGCTGATTTAATAGAATTGTGCTCTCTGGATGGATGTATAAAGACATGAGGTTGGGAGAGGTTTGGAGAGGTGTGGAAGATGGGAGTATCATATCTTAAAAAACAGCACCTTCCTAAAAGGCCAGTTTCTCACTTGGGCAATGATCTGGAGTCTATATACTGCTATACATTCAGTAAGAGTCAGTGAGATGACTTATTATTTGTCAGGAATCATGATTCTTTTGTTGAAGAAAAAAAGCTGGAGTTAGTCACTAATTATTTTTCTCACAATCTTCAATTCTTCTAATATTAGGTTTGAGAAGCATACACATAAACACCTCTGACTCATGCACTGTATTCTCTGCCAGTCTTAATTTACTGTGTGTCTGAGATCTTACACAGTTTTTCTGTTCTAATAGACACTTGAGTGTGAAGTTTGGGGTTGCTGAGTTACTTTGAGGGTGCCCATTTACAATCAACATTTAGTGAAAACATTCAGAATTTTCAAGTAAGCCTAAAATTTACAGAACCCAGTTGGTGGTAGTTCATTCCATTCTCAAACATCTTGACTTTATTTTATGATAAAATGAATAAAAGCAAAAAAGTAAAAACTTTATGTAGACATCTGGAAGCTTGAACATTTTCAAGTGAAGATCACATGAAAAATTACTTCAGACAAAAACACGAAAAATTTATTAGACTACATTTATTTTCCAAGGAAAGAATTTTAAAAAATGAAAAAATAAAGATATAATAGTATTCCATTAAATACTATTAAAATTATTATTATTTAAATATCAAACAGGTTTTATAAAAATAGCAAAATGTTTAAAAAATTGTTGGCACATCAACAGTTTATCTGACAATTTTAAAATCATCTTCAAAAGATACTCTAAATAATCAGTCTCCCTCTATATACTCAGTTAGTCTGGGTTATCCAGAAAAGCAGAATTAACAAGACTTTAGAGACTTAGAAGTCTAACATTTACAATCTGCAAGGTAGAAATACAAAAAGATGATGGTAAAAGTTCCACTGTAAATTCAAAGTCTGGGGAAGACTGATGCACCAGTTCAAAAACAGAAAGAAAGAACACTTTCATACTTAATGTATTAAGCAGCTTTCTTATTAGTGGGACACAATACATGACATCCATGCTTAGATGATCAGAAATTTCATTTGGATTATAGTCTCTGGGTGTTAGTCCATGGTTTGGTGGCTCGAAGGCAAAAGCATCATGGTGGAAGAGCTTGGTGGAGCAAAGATAATTAGTCAATGGCCACCAGAAAGCAAAGCAAAAGAACAGTGCTGGAGAAGAAAATTGTGAGGTACCAGCTTCTGTATTCAAGATCATACCACTATGACCCATCCAGACACATCAAGAGGTGTTCTTTTCTAAGCCTCTCAGAGGCGGCTTCCATGCTAATGAAGTTGACAGCCTTAAATCACATTTAATGTCAAAATAAAGTGAAAATCTCATAATTATGCTTAACATGTTACAAGTGTGTTGCATTCAACAGAACATGTACTAATCCCCCCATAAAGTCTCAAAAGTTCCATCATTTTTCAAAAGTCAGTCTTTTCTGAGACTGAGGTCAAACTCTTAGCTGTGAACCTCAGTAAAAATTTTTACAAAGCTAAATATTGTCAAGGTACCATAGCGCAAGGTAAATATTTCCATTTTGAAAAGAAGGACTAGGGGATAGAAAGGAATTGAACTAAAGGAAGATTGAAATCATTTGAAATCACCATATGCTAAACCTTTATGATCCCACAACTCTTGCATTCTGCATGCTTGTAAAATCAGCATCATGCAAATAATGCCAAAACTTGTCACCAGCTTGGGCAGTAGCCAGCACACCTTGTACAATGGCTGAAGCAACCTGAACACAAATCCCAGGGAACAAATTCCCTAGTAGGCTGTTCTTGAACAGGGGTCTCAAAGAATCACTTCCAAAGTTAAAGGTTGTCACTTTGTACCCTTGATCTTGCAAGAAGTAAGTACTTGTTGATTTATGAGATATTCTCAAGGAATCTTTCATCTTGCCTCTGTAGAAAACACAATACTTCACTTGTTTTCAATGGTGTTAATCTCTTCAGCAACTATAATTTTTGTCCCCACACCTACACATAGTTCATTTGGGACCAAAATTTAAGTTTTTCAAATTTTCTTTTCTGCATTTTGCTCCAATTCTCACTATAAATTTATATAAGAGCAGCCAGTAGTACTCGTGCTACAGCCTGAATATTAGGCTGACTTAAAATTTCCTTCACCAGATCAATCAGTCCACTGCCTTTAATCTAAATCTTCCAAAAAGTTTGAGGATTTGGGCAAAATGTAGACTTCATTTTCTGCTACAGTATATTACACATGACCTCTGTTCTAATTGCAAATATAGCCCTAGTTCCCACTTAAATTTTCTGAAACTAGCCTTTGCTATGACTGGCTGTATATCTAGCAGCATTCTGGTCTTCTGAGATCTAAGCAGAAAAACACATCACATTCTCCTTGAAACATTTTAGGGCTTCTCTAGACCTTTCCAAACCCCTCCTGACAATTTGTTTCAAAGTATTCTAAATTCCATGGTGAAATGCAGGAATGGCAACAAGCATACTTTTCTGATACCAGTTTTCTGTATTAGCATTTCTGTCACTGGACAAAACACCCAACAACCCGAACTTAAAGGAAAAGACATTTAATTTGGCTCATAATTTCAGAGGATTCATTTCATGGTTGGCTGACTTCATGGCAGAAACTCTGCGGCAGAAGTGTGTAGTGGAGCAGATAGTTCATGGTGGGTGGGGGAATAGTGCCAGAGAGGAAGGTGTGAAGAACCCGAAATAATATGAAAGTTCAGGCCTCCATGATCCATAAAGACACATCCAGAAGGTGCTTTTCTAATCCCCATAGTGGCTTCCAAGCTAATTAAGTTGACACAATTAACACTAAGTACCACACTTAGTGGTAGCCTTTTATTCTATTCAGGTTTTCAACAGATTGAATAAGGCCCACTGACATTAGAAATAGCATTCTCTGTTACTCAGTCTACTGAATAAAATTTTAAACTCATCCAAGAAATAATCACAGACACATCCAGGGTAATATTTAACCAAGCTTCTAGACACCCATAGATTAGGTACTGCAAACATGTACTAATATTTTTTTAATTAATGCATGAAATTAACCATCATAATACCACTGCTTGTCAATATGGCACCATGCATATCTCCTTGAGCTATGTTTAATCTTTGAATGAATATGATGGGATTATCATTATGCTTAGCATGGTAAAGCAATCCTTCATACAACTGGAAATGCACTAACCCCATTCACAGAAGAAAAAGCTAAGTCCTTGAGTGATGTTTACTTTTCTTGGTGTCTCATAATTTAAACAGTATTATATAAAATTATGAGTACTTAAAAACTATCATATAAATCCAACACATTTTATGTTACATGAATAAGAGAGGGAAGTAAACATACAGACGTGTGCAGACATTATATATTTACACACATATATACAAACATAACAAAAGACCTGAAAAGCACATGTGACAGTTAGTCCTCAATTTCTGTAACTAGCCCATGTTTACAACTAGTGTTTTCAACTATTGCTTTGCATTTCTTGTTCTTAATCTCCATTGCCTTCCTCAAGCATCTCCTCTGATTAAGGTTATTTGCTTATGGAATGACCTCAGCCTTTATTTCTGAAGAGCCTAGGCCATTAGTATCACGGCATGAGTTGTTTTCTTGCAGCTAAAACCACAGGACATGGCAATACTGAGATGTCCAAGTGATCTTCTGAGGAAACATTCCTTCCCTCATAATTTAAACTGCTAAGAAACTGAAACCTCAGCTGATGGAAGGGGAAGAAAAATTGTAATTGTGCTGATGTGTCAGTAAAGCCTTTCCTATTTCTATATGCTTACACCTGGGCCCATATACCCTGGCACTGGAAAAACAGCAACAAATAATGGATACTGATTGGAAGAACATACAGCCTTCAAGAGAACTTGCTTTATTTCTAACCTTAACACTAGCCATGGAGCTGGCAATATAACAGAGTCGTCAAAAGGCCATCCACTATTCTATCAAATCAGTTACTTCAGGAAGTTGGGGAACATAGTAAAACAAATGAACCCCATAAACATGAGCCATTCTTGCTATTCTTTGGCTATAAAATAAATTCCTTGGTTGCAGCAAAGCTCTGTTGAAAACTGTGATGGTGGCTAAAGTGGTCTGTGAGTTTACTGATGATGCTTTTGGCAGAAGTGTTTCATGTAGGGCAGCCAAATCCATATTAAAAGTAAACATCTATTCTAAAGATAACCCAAATCTTCCCTTTCCATAATGGAAGTGTAATGGGAGTAGTGCCACGTGAAGAGTTCAGCATTAGTCTTTGCAGTTGGGAAGTTGAGCACTTGGTGATAGTAACCAGCTCAACATTCATGAATTGAAAGTCTTTGCTCTTGAGTCCTTGTAAAACTTCCATCCCTAATGCACTGGCCATCTTGATTATGAGCCCATAGGGTGATGACAGTGGTGGCTGGTGAATGACAATAAATGCAATCCATAGAATAAGTCACCATATTTACTTGATTATTAATATCCTTCTCTACTGAAATCTCACTGATTTGGCTGATTCTGATAAGGTCTATCCATGTATATTTTCTCTCTATTTCTTCATTACACATTTTTCAGTCATATTCTTTTCAACTTCATCCAGCAATGCCATTGGTATAACACTACATATGGCCAGTTTCCTTGCAAGTAAACAGCAAAGTTCTTCATGAAGGAAAAATTTCCCTTCCCTGTAACCTTTTAAGGATGTCCTAAAGAGTGATCATAGGCCTACGGTTGACCATTTTTAGATGGTGCCTGGATATCAAGTGAAACCATCTGTAAACCATAAAGCTTAAGTATTCTATATATTTTTGTTAACTAACCCTGAAGACCCTCTCATGAAGCCACAGGTAGAGGCTGGAAGTGATAAAGTTGTGTAGCAAGGTGGATTCTTTCATGATGTTACATAGAAAAGTTCATTTTGGACACTTATGCTTTAGGATCTGCTTGGATCCCATTATATCCTCATCTTATGATACAGTAGTGCTGTGAATATCCAACTTCATGGCATACTGGGTCACATAACACTCAGTTCATGATGGGAAATTCAGGTTGCATGGTAATTTAATCATCCATGCTTAAGTATTCAGAACTATTAAGACCTGATAGTAGGCCAAAAGCTGTTCCTCAAACGAAGAGTATTTATCTTTAGGAAATGGGAGGGCTTTGCTCCAAAAGTCTGAGTCTGAGCTGCAATTCACCTATAGGGGCCTGTCAAAGATTTTGTCTTAGTCACTTTCTTGTTTCTGAGATACAATACCTGACACCTCAAATTAAAGAAGAGGCTTGTTTTGGTTCCTATTTTCAGTTCATCATTGGCTGTCTCCAAGGCAGGAAGGGCAAGATGGAGGGGTTCAGTGGAGCAAGGCGTGGAGTGGAAAGAGAAGAGAGAGAAACTGGTGTTTGCAGGTCATGCTCCAAGTCACCACCTCCAGCCAAGCCCCACCTCCTAACAATAATTTAGCTTTAATGCCCACATGATCCGATCACCTTCCAGAAGTCCAGGCTCTTACTGATGAAAGCTTTGGGAGTCATTCTTCCTCTAACCATAACAAGCTCCAAACATCATTCTTATTTCAAACTGCAAATGCAAGAACCATTGAACCTATTGGATCACAGGGCACTAGTGATAGAATAGCTTGCATAGTAACCTGGGCTTGCTGTAAAGCTTTCATTCTTGTCTCCACTCGAAACTAGTGGAATTTTGAGCAGTTGGCAAATGAACTCACTAAACATTGCCTCTTTGGTTTTAAGGAGGGGCCAGCTGCAACATACTATCCTTTACCTGAGCAGGGATTTTTTGTTATGTTTCATAGCACTGGTACAATAGACATCTTCCTAAGATAGATGTCTCCTGATATTTTGACAAATCAATTTCCCAAGTTCTCCTATACAAATACATTGCCAATAAACCCAGCTGCTACTTCGTTCCCATTTAATCAAATTGATATGTCATCAGTATAATGGATCAACCTGGAAGACTAGGTAAAACTCAAAATGTACAATAGATGATAGGAAAGGGAAAGAAATTGCTCAAAGGAAGGAACGACTGGGATAAGGGAAAGAAAAAAAAAGAAAGAAAGAAGGCAAAACATAAATATATATGAATAGCTGTGAGGACTGTTTTGCTGTTGTCTGATGGTGTATTGTAATGAACATTTAGTGCTCACAATTTTTTATGTTCTGATTGACTTTGCGTGCTTATATCTAGTGGTCTGAGCAAGTGATTTGAGGGTAACAATATGCAGTGGAATTACAATGGTGAACTACCATATTGTCTAGTGAAACTCTCTTCTATCTCTAAGGTTCTATTGAAGAATTATTTTCTTATTCTCTTTAATGGTTTGAGCAATCCTTCATTCTTACATCTGATAATCTGAGCAATGCAGTTCAGGATAGCAATATGCAATGTAACAGCCACTGTTGATTTATATTAATTTGTCTTGAGACCCTGTATCACTGAATGTTCTTGCTTTGATTTGTTTATGTTCGTCATACTGGTACGCTGCTACTGTTCTATCTTTTTGTTTGTTTGTGTTTCATGTACTACTCTCTTTAAAATAAAAAAAAAAGCATGATGTCTTCTGGAAAAGGAACATCAAGATCCCTGAAAACTAAATGGTGACAGAGAGATGGAAAGCCCCTGAGACAGAAGAGTGAAGGTATATTGCTGTCCTTTCCAAATGAAAGTAACTGCTTTTGGTGTTCTTTAGTTATCAATACAAAAACATTTTCCAGATCAATAGGTGCTATGGGGATATAATACTATACTCAGCAGCAAAGTCACATCTGGCACAGTAGCTGTAATTCCAGTCAAAACCTGGTCAAACTTATAATAATCTATCATCATTCTTCAAGGTCTGTCATCTGTCTTTTTCATAGGCCAGAGGAGTGAGCTGAGTATGGACATGGTGAGATCATGTCCTGTACATCTTTCAGGTTCTAAATGGAGACAGTATTCCCTATAATCCCTCCTGTAATACAATATGTTTTTGATATAGTATTTTCCAAAGAAGTCCTCTACATTTCCATTTTCACTATAAAAGTCTAAATTCCATACATCAGAGAACCAGTGTGTGATTCCATCATCTCCTGAGTGTGTTTATTCCAATTATGCATTCCAGAACTAGGAAACTAATTACAGAATCTCTTACTGAGCCCACTGTAAGACAGATCTGACTAAAGATCCTTAACACCTTTGGCCTTACTTTGTGTGGTGGGCCATGTGATTCTGAGTCTACTAGAATCAGTGACAGTTTACAGTCAGTACCCATTGGCATCTGAAAGCTCTATTTTCTTTTCCCCAATACAATTACTTTGGTCCCTTTGAAAAAGGAGGAAAGAAAGATTAAGAGTATACATTTTCGGTAGTTTATTAGTCTTTCCTCAAGGGAATTTGAACTCCTTTTTATTTTTTTTTTAATTTTAAAAATAAAGAAGGAAAACATTAACAGACAACCTTTTACAAAATAGCAAAAGAACAGTACAGACAGTACAGAGTTAATGAGATTCTATGTCTGAAAATTAGATTATTTTTGAGAATTGATTGAAGAGCTGTGACTGTGATTTTATGATTCCAGTTAAGATGTTGCTCACTTGTATTTATGCTTAAATAATATTTATGGTTAAATAGAATAAGTAAAAGTGTGGTAGGCTTCCTACCTTTCAATCTAGGAACATCATGATCAAGTAACCAATGTGATGAGTCTGCATGAGTCAGATTATTCTGAGAGCATCTTTGACTCTGCTATTCACTATGGGAAACATATTGTCCATTTTATGCTGCAATAAGATAGCATGGAAGACTATGTGATCTATAAACAATAAACGTTTATTCAGCCTATTATTTACTAGTCTGGAAAGTTCAATATTAAGGTGTCAACTGGTGACGTCCTTCATGCTGAGTCACAACATGGAGTAGAGCAGTCCATGGCCAGGAAAGTGCACATGTAACACAAAGAATAAGCCTTAGGTCCCTTCTCATATGAAGCCACTACTCCCATTAGGAGATCCTCCTGTCATAACCTCTTCTGATCCTAATTTTCCACAATTGAGCCTCTGTAGTCCCCACTCTAAGGTTTGGCCAGTAAAGAGGTGTGATCGTAGTATTCTTCAAGGATTGTGAGGCTCCTTTTAAAATTTCATTTCTCACAGAAGGGATGAAAAGTATAATGTCCGGACCCTCCTAGGGTAGGTCTTAAAGGACAAGTCCACTTTAACGTTCTAATCTCTCTGAGCCTTTGAATTCCTTCCTCTAAATTAAACTGAGGCAGATCCTATGTTTGCAGTTTACTCACCAGGGACCACCTTTTGTCTATGTTTGAACCACCTAAACTAAAGAAGTCCTAGAACCGTGCCTTACTCCCTGAATTACAAAATTAATTATAGAATATCTTCATATGAACCTAAATCAATAAATACAGCCCAATTCAACTTCATTTACCTTCTATTATTCTACATCTGCAACATATATTTTCACACATGTTTTATGATTTCTGCTTATACACACTATAAAACTCAACTTGTTCTGTTGAAATGTACTGCACCTGTTCAGGAGCTATACTTTATACCTACAGAGATGAAAGGTACTGGAAAGAATCAGCATTGTCCTGCACAGCAACTGTGTCAGAGAAGGTCATTACACTTTCTTCAGGCGATGCAGGATTAATCTGCTTGGCTGAGGTGCAGAGAACACTCCCACTGGATGGGGGAAGCAGCTGAGGTTGGAGCGGTTACTTCTACTGAGCAGGGGGAAGTTTGTTTCCTTGGAAAAGAAATTTCATTAAATTTAGCAATTTGCAAGCCCAAACTTAATCAAGGGCTTCTTGCATGTCCTCGTTGAAATTACAGGGTCTCATAGCTTTTTCCAGTCCTTGCCTTCACATTAACAGCAGACACACCAAGGGGCTAAAAATTGAACATGTATTGATACTGAGCAAATTGCAGGAAGGAATTCTAAGTTTGAACTTCAGAGATTTCAGTCCAATAACTATAAGAGAAAGAGTTCTTTCAGTTCACACATAGAAGCTTTCAGGTCATTCATGTAACATGAGCTGAGAATTTCATTGCCTAAATTTACTCTTTTCTTCTCCTTTATTCTGTGACACTAGAAAAACACAAGCCAATCTAATTTTTACTTATCAGTATCTTAGTCCGTTTATATTGTTTTACCACACTGGTAAACTGAGTGGTTTATAAACAACAGAAAGTCTCTTTCACAATTTTGAAGGCTAGGAAGTCTTGAATCCAAGTGTAGGCAGTTTGGGTATGTGGGCAGGGTCTTCCTCCTTATTCATAGATGACTGATTTCTGATTGTGATTTCAGATAGTTGAAAGGATGATCCATTTCTCTTTTAAATTCTCTCTATCTCCTTTAAAAGGCCCCAATTTCATTCTTAAGGGCTCTGACCTCTGACCTCTGACCTAATCAACTCTCAAAGGACTCAACTCCAAAGACCATCATACTGAGTTTTAGGATTCGACATTTCAAATTTAGCACTAGATTCAGTCTGTAACAACTAGATTTCTAATAATGTTCAAACATATCATACATGCAGTTCTCAAGCTCCTTTCTTCTCATAAGTGGTTGAATAGAAATATTTAATAGAGTTATTTTGTGTGTCTGGATTACCAGATCATTACATGAAAAGTAATTTCTTTACTACTTAGAGTGATTAATGTCACTAATGTGGTCAAATTAGGGAGATAGTTCAAGAATCCCTAGAAGCAATCCAGAAAACCCATCCTTACAATTTTTTTTCTAGAACTACTTTCTGAATAAAATTCTCTATTAGTCTAGGTTTTCCAGAGAAATGGAAGTCATAGTATATGTATAAATGTAGTAATATATCACAATGGGAATATAAAAATTCAATTATCAGGCAAGTATTTCTTTGTGTGAGCATCATAACATGTATTTACACCAAGAGAGATTATATATATACATATATATATATATATCTTAAATTTCCTATAGTCATAGTAAATAAAACAATACAGTGTTAAATAAAGCCCAAGAGAAATCTGGGGAAGGACAGGTAGTGGTGAAGGAGAGCAGAGGCAATAAAAGTGATAAAGATGCAATATTTTATTACAATATTTGCAATACATATGTACATTAATATGCAAGATGCGTGTCATTACTATATACTTCAAACACACAGAAAAATTTTTAAAAGAAACAATCAAACATAAGTGAAAATGATGCCAATAAGAGAAACAAATACATGAAGTTATTGTTGGTGTAACATGAAACATTAGTTTTTTTCTTGCTGGGGCAAAATATTTGTCTTGTACAATTTAAAAGAGAAATGGATTATGGTTGGTTTGTGGTTTAAAAGGTTTCAGTCCGTGGTCAACTGGATCCAGTGCAGAAACATCATGGCAGAAGGTCATGGAAAATGAAACTTGTTCAACCCATGGCATCCAGGAACCAGAAAAAGTAGGAGGAGAGCCAGAGAAAAAGGGCTCAAAGAGGAAATATAATCCCCAAGTTAACCATGGTGTTATACTCCCACGAATCAGCCAGGTACACCCAGAAGTGCAGTTTACTAATCATGCAGATGTCTCACAAGTCAACAAAGTTGGGAAGCAATAGTATTACATCTGTCTTATAGTTTTACAGGGAACTGCTTTTTTTGTTCTTTTTGTACCAGGAATCAAACTCAGGACCTTGCACTTACCAAGCAGGCATTGTGCCACTAAGCTATATCCCTGTGCCACTAAGCAGTTCCCCAGGGAACTGCTTTTTTTAGAAGTAAGAGTAGACTCTAAATAATGAAAAAAGTAAAGACATAAACTAGTAACACAGTCATTGTTATCATTATTAAGTATTAAGTACTATAGTAGTTGTATGTACTACACTTGTTTAGGTTTATACATCAACATCACTAAAAGCGCAGGAGTAATACATTGTGTTACAATACTATTCTAGTGACAATGTCATGAGGTGATAGGAATTTTTCTATATGTGTTCCCTCCTTGACTAAAACATTATGCAGCACACAACTGTGCACACGAGTGTGTGTGTGTGTGTGTGAGAGAGAGAGAGAGAGAAAGAGAGAGAGAGAGAGAGAGAGAGAGTGTATGTGGATTTTTTTTTGTTTTTTGTTTTTTTTTTTTTTTTTGGTTTTTCTCCGGTACCAGGAACCGAACTCCTGACCTTGCGCTTGCCAGGCAGGCGTATGTGGATGTATTTAGTATAAGGAATTGGTTCATAGTATTAAGAAGGGTGAAAAATCCAGTATCTACAGTCATAAAGGTGATACAGAAGAGCCCATGATAGAATTCCAGTAAGAGTCAAATACTGGAGAGCCAAGATACCCAGTGATGTAAGTTCCAGTCCAAGTTCAAAAGTACAAGACTGATGTCTCAGCTCAAATATAGCCAGGAAAAGAGAAAAGAATTCTTCCTTAGTTAGCTATGTTTTCTATTCAAGACTTCCTCAGACTGGATCAACCCACCCACATTAAGGAAAAGAATTCTTTTACTCAATCCATTGATTTGAATATCTGTCTCATTCAGAAACACACTCACAAGCATACCGAGATTAATGTTAATCAAACATCTGCACAACTCATGGCTGACTCAAATTTATACATAAAAGTAACCAACACTGTGGTCCATTTTATAGCACTAAAATTTAAATTAGCAAACCTGATGAAAATACTTTAAGGTTACTTGACATATATGAAAACAATTTGCATATAGACTGACATGTAATTTAGTCCCTTTCAAAGTTTGAGTCGTTGTGAATTCCTGTTTTCTATTAGTAATTTTCCTTCAAATTTCAGTGGAAGTGTATCACTTTCTTACATTTAGAACCATCCAAATTTTTGTTTTGGTTTGTTTCTTGGTATTCCAGATATCAAATCCAGTGCCTTGTGCTAGGAAAGTGCTCTAACACTGAGCTACACCCCAGCCCCCATAATCATTCAGGTTCAACATGAGCAATCTAACATAATGCTCAATCTGCACAGCTGATGACATCTCACAGACCTTTCATATAAATTTTTTTCTGAGTTATGAAATGAAATACTATTCAGGAAAAATTTCTTCTGACATAATTTGTCCATATTTAAATATATAATTTAATGATTCAGCATCAAAGTGTTCTAAAGGGTTCTTAACAAAATGTACCGTCAAAGAGCCTCAACACAATATAATCTCATTCTTCCCATTTAATATACAGCAAAATTTAGTTTTGTAGGCATTAAATACTTCTACAAGTTTCTAGAGCTAGGCAATTGCACTGTCTGAAATGTACAGAATAAATAAGAAAATCTAAATTAAATTTATCATATATTTACTCTTAAACAAAAGTATCTTAATTTAAAACTATGTATATTTAATAAATGTCATGAATCACTTAAAGATTGGCGCTATAGATGATAAAACATAATCTTACCTCTTATAATTGCCTCCCCAAAGGACAACCTACTGAGTCACAGGTAAAGAATATAAAATAAAATTTAACATGACATTTCAACCAAAAATGAAGATAAATTAGTCATGGTTTAATTTGAATATAGCAATACATGCACACTAAAGCTTACAAGTCAAAAACAACTACTTACAAGAAAGTAAATGAACTGTAATATGATAACCTCACTTTAACTATCAAATATAAAACAACTTGTAACCTACTTTATGATAATATAATGGGAGAATCTGATGATAGTTCTACTTAATTTTTGTGTCCCTTTTCATTTCCATACTTCCCAAAATAGTTTGGAAATTTTAAGTTATTAAATCATTCAAAAGTACTTTCAATCAGGTAAGGATAGATTACAAATGTTCACACTGTACTGAGATTTTTAATAGATTCATCCTACTGACTTGAGATCCATTAATCCCCATATTTCAAAAATATCTACATATCTAGAGGATACTGCCTGTAGTCACTGGGGAATTACTCCTATTCCTGAATACATTCTTTTATACTCATTCTAAGCAATAGTATCACACTCGTAGAGTCAGCTCATCTTCAGCCACTCAGTCTGTCCATTAGGTCCAGCAGGTAATCCACCTCCTAGCAGTATGTGTTTGTCCTGGAAGTCTTGACAATACACTCTAATTTCTTTCTCTTTCTCAGCTCTGATGTGCACTTCTCATCTTTCTGAACAACAGTGTCAACTCAGATGCTTCCATCATTTCATTTCTAGTGATATTCATTAAATTTTTGTTAAGTCTGTGTAAACACTGAAAATGGTTTTAAAGCTATGGATATAATGTCAATGGCACATCTCAGTTACACAACAGACTAAATTTAGCAATAGCTGTGCAAACTTTTTAAGAGTTGGCTGATGTGCTAATCTAACCATTTGGTGGCTAGCTTTCTTCATAATAAAGATTTAGTCAAGATATATATATATATATATATATATATATATATATATATATATACACATATATATATATAACACAATGTTGGATTAAAATGCATCTGTTACTGATTTTAGTGATTGGAAATTGTAGATAAGTGTATTTGTAGAGTAAATATCAACAAAAACAGAAAGACAGTACTTCTTTTCAAAATGGGATTGTCACTGCACTCCAAAATTCTCTGTTACATAGTGTATCTTCTGTTTCCAAGCATTAACTGAAGAATGCTCAACTCATAAATTTTAAAACAATCAGTGCAACTTCAAGTTTATAATGAAAGATAAGAAAGCATTATTTTATTTGGATAAGTAACTCAGTAACTCTATCTTCACATACTTTTTAAATCAATGCAAGTGTTGGTAAAGCAGTATCTCACACTTTGTTGGTCCAGAATCATTTACAACTCGAGGATCTCGGATGCAAAATTGAAAGTCCCTTTGCTAATGAAATAGAACTCAGGGGAACTGATTCTCACTACTCTCCCTGCTCATTTTGACTTGGCTGAGCTCTTCCAAACTCAAAGTAGGATAAGAAATGAGCCCAGTATTCTTGCCAAGCACTAATTTTTAAATATTGATAATGTTTCTTGAGAAATAATACTATTAAATCAGCAGTGTATGCTGACCATATATGAAATTATGAAATCATAATGTGTTCTAGGAAAGCCATTGCTTATGACACATAAAAATGAGCTAAAATTAGAAAAAAATCTACTTAATTAATATCTATTTTCTTTAGGTGTATTCCCTGGGATTCAGGAGGTAACACATGGATTGATTATGAGTAGTAAATTTCATCAAAACCCTAGGTCTCTGGAGAATATACTGTCATCTTTCAGAAGGCAGGTACTATAGACTGATTTTGTGACCCTCTAAAATTTGTACATTGAACTGTACAAATGGCATTTGATTGTGAGGTCTTTATAAAGTGATTACAGCCCTCATAAATAGAATTCCTGCATGTATTGGCCAGCTTTCCTATCTTTGAAACAAAATACCTGGCACCACAAGTTAAAAAAGGAAATTATTCATTTGTCTCACAGTGTTGGTGGCTTCAGTCTGTGACTGACTGGCTTAGGTAAGGAAACAGAGCTGAAGGGTGTGGTGGAGAAGCTGTTCACTGCATGGAAGCTGGGAAACAGCACAGGGAAAGAGTACAAGCAGGATATATACCCCCCAAAGCCACAGCCCCAGTGACCCACCCGCACACATGCAGAAATGTGTTTTACTCATCTGCTAGGTATTCTTTAATTTGGTCAAGTTGACAGCCATGATTAATGGTCACAGTGCCCTTATAAAAGAAAGCCCAGAGAGTTCTGCCATAAGGTCACAGCAAAGAGACAACTTTCTATGAACCAGAAAACAAGCCTTCACTAGACAGTGAATTTTTTGGCTTCTTAATCTGGGCCCTCTCAGTTTCTTTTCTTCTTTTTTCAAGCCACTCAGCCTGTGGCAGCCCCAATGACTAACGACACGCACAAGGACGTTCATTTTAGATTTATACTCTTCAGTGATTCTCTACCGAGAAGTTCCCATGGTATGAATATGTCCACCAAAGTTTATATCACAGAAATTTAATTTCCAACAGAGCAGTGGTGGAAGGAGGATCATGAGGGCATTTGGCACAGATTAGAATAGACTAACAAATGGTGCTTACATGGAAGTGGGTTTCTGATAAAAGGATGTGTTCAGGCCCCTTCCTCTCTCTCAAGGATGTTCTATTTTGACTCTCTATCTCATTCCATAAGAAGATGTAAGATGAAAAGTATCTCCAGTTTCTGGTCCCTCAGTCTTAAAATTCCCAGCCTCCAAAACTTTAAAAAATCAATTTTAATTTATTCTGTAGTAGTAGCAAAAAATTTACTAAGACAATACTCATTCTGTATGTAAAAACATTTCAAACAGAGCTAACTTAACAATTGCATTAGCCTCATCACAACAGTTAAGGTAGAGTGACAACACCACTGGCTTCCGGATCTACCCAGGTGAAAAGTGGAACATACTTTTAGATGTTTTTGGGTGGGCTGTGGAAGTATGGGCTTGACATCCATATCTCGTCCCTTGCTCTTTCTCTGTGGAACTTTTCCTTTGTTTTTCTAGACATCATAAAATTTGAACCAATGCCCTTCTTCCATGATATTTCTACCTGTGATTCCTGTTGAACAAGAGTCTCCTACGTCTCTGGTCATTAGAGAAATGCAAATTAAAATAGCACTGAGATGCCATCTTACTCCAGGAAGAATGGGTGTCATCAAGAAAGCAAATAATAGGGGGCTGGGGATTTAGCTCAGCGGCAAAGCGCCTGCCTGGCAAGCACAAGGTCGTGAGTTTGGTTCCCAGTACCGGAGAAAAACCAAAAACAAAAAAAAAAAAGCAAATAATAGTAAATGCCTCCTATGCCCTTTGGAACTCATATCTTACCATTATGTTCCCTGGATACTGCATTTGGATCTACAGGACTTAATGTTTCCCCTCCAGGGCTTCAGGTTCCTTTGTACAGTTCTTTTCTATTTCCCTATTCCTTACTTTTGGAACAGAAATGTTTACCCCTGTGCCATTGTACCTTGAGATTATGTATCTAGATTTTTACTTTCACTGAACTTCATAGCTAACAGTTTGCTTTCAATCTCAAAAGAAACTTAGACTTAGATTTTTTTGAAAAGTGTTGAAACTCTTGAGACGTTTAGAAAAGGATTATTGCACTCTTAGGCTTATGTGGGATAAATGCCTAAAATATTAGGCAGAGTAATAACTCGCTACTGTATTTACTTGGAGATTAAATGTAGTTTAATGAAATGTGTTTGGATGTCTAGTTTACAGAAGTTCGATGTGACACTTGAGATGGATTATCAGTTTGCTTGGTTTTGGAATCTGCCCATGGGTTTGGTGAAGTACACTTCTAGGTGTGGTTAGATGTGTCAGGAAGGCATAGCCCTGAGATCTATGCATGGCTCCCTCTCCTTCCCTTTCTCACACTGTTCTGCTCTGCTTCCAGGACCATGAACTAGGCAGTGAAGTTCCTCCTTTGGAGCAAGCTATCCATAGACTGAATTCTGAGAAACCATAATCCAAATTAAACGTCTTATCATTTAAATTTTAGGTGTCACTTAATTGTGTCTCAAAAATGAGGAAACTGGGCTGGGGATTTAGCTCAGCGGCAAAGCGCCTGCCTGGCAAGCGCAAGGTCGTGAGTTCGGTTCCCAGTACCGGAGAAAAACCAAAAAAAAAAAAAAAAAAAAAAAAAAAGAAAAAAAAAAAAAAAAAAAAAAAGGAGGAAACTGACTAATATCCCTCTTCAATAAAACTCTAAAACTCTAAATAATTGTCTTTCTGGACAACTAAGTACAATTTAACATTACCATTTTGTCAGTAAGCATTGTTATATATTTTAAAATAAAATACTAATTGGGATTATTTTTGTCTATTCAACTCAAGTATATGTTTATTGTAAGGTAGATATCGTGGTTCAAATATCAAAAAATTAATTTTACTTGAAAGTCCTAAAAGTTAGTCATGCTGATTCTAGTTATTCTAAATGGTTAGGGGATTGAGAATTTCTTAGGTATCTTGGAAGGGTTGGCCTAAATGGTTAGGGGACTTGAGAATTTCTTGGTATCTTGGAGGGGTTGGCCTAGGGGTACTAAATAAAATGATAGCACTGCCTTCTTAGAGATACACTACAGAACACAGTCAGGCATGTGGGATTTGCAACCAAGTTTTCTGAGATAAAATATTGGCTCTACTATATGTAAACTGTGTGACTTTGGGCAAGTTATTTTCTTCTTTGTGTCTTACATTTTATGTCTACTAAGTGGGGTTAATTATAGTATGCAAAATATTGAGTCTCTGTGACATTTACCTGAGGTAACACACATAAAACACTTAGAATAATGACTAGTACATGAAGTACATAATATATGAGTTTTTAGTATTATCCATCTCACATTGCCAACTTGATAATTATGAATCTAAGAAAGCTAGATTTTGAGATCAGAATGATTGAGTGGTGCCAGACATGTTCTACTGAGCAGCCTCAGACTGGCTTACATTAGAAATTCCACCCCAGTTGAAATCTAGGAGCCCACCTTTGCTTTACTTTTCCATTTTAGTTCTCTATTTTCTTCCATTCAAATTGTCTTCAGATCACAGTCTATCATTCTGCCCATTCTCCTAGCAAATGTGCCTCATACTAATCACTTAACTCCAACATGCTCGAGGTACTGGGATCCCTGAACATTAGCTCCTTTTTGAATTTCTCTCTGAATGCCTCCTGCAATAAATTATACAGTACTAAAGAAATTAGTTAATCACTGAATATTAATGCCAGTAACTAATTTACTTAATCTCAAACTAGTAAGCTAAGCTTTATTGTTTACAGTGTGCCTGATCTTAAACTTTACAGAAGTAAAAGTGAGGGAAACTTCAGATCTGTTTGGCTAGAGCAGCCATAAGGAAATACACTCTGAAAAAAATACTCTGAAATTAAGATACAGATAAACTATTGCATGTTGTTCAAATAAATAGAATTGGGCTGGGGATATAGCTCAGCTGCACAAGCGCCTGCCTGGCATGGGCAAGGTCCTGAGTTCGATTCCCAGTACCAAAAAAAAAAAAAAGAGAGAGAGAGACAAATAAAGAGAAAAACTCATTAATAATAAATGTGATGCCAAGATTAATCTCATCTCTGTATTCAAATTCCTTGACATTAAAGTGTCATTTGAAAGAAAAATCGGGTCTTCAAAGTTGCTAAATATCATAGCCTCACATGGTAGGAGGGAAACTATCTTGAGAAGTTATTTTAGTCCACACCTATAATTCACCGTGCAAATGATAATGTAAATGGATATTAACCTTTACAAAAGTTCCATACAAGTACAATTAGAGAATGATAGCTCTACAAGACAATGGGTCTTCTCTTTTTATCAGGTTTCCCGACTCCCATCAAATTCACAGACAGAGTTAGTCCTCTCATAGAATTTTTCTGCGGGCCATTATGTATAACACCACCTTCATGCCAGCTAGCTCTCAGGGTGAAGACATTGGATTTGGGATTGATTTTCCTCTACGAGAGTTCTACAAAATGTGTTCTGTTCTTTTTGTGATCCACTTGGGAACAGAGGCATAGAAGTTTCTCCATGTGGAAAGTAGGATAGAAAAAGATTGAGGGTCACAAGGAACAATATATTAGCCATGAAGAAGAGAGTTGTCCAAGTTAAAATATTTTTATTTTATAAAAGATACTAAATATAGTTGACGCCTGAAGATTTGCTGCTTGGTTGTAGCAAATTCTTTTTCTGCCCTCCAGTTTAATTAGTTTAGAGTGATAAGAAGGAATCCCAAAAAGACGGCTGTGAAGATTTGTTATTTTAATTAGCCAACTATATAAAGAGGAAAAAAATCACCTAACATGAAGAAAAGTGAAGGCAACTTATGTAGTACTGAGAAAAGACCATCTCACCAGCAACAGTAAGCTGAATTAAGAGTTTTATTGGCTAATGCAGACTCATAAAACATTCCAAATGTTCTCTGCTTTTGTAGATGAAAAAAGTACTTTACAGGTCTCACATACTAACATCTGTGCAAAAAAAGTATCACACTGACCCTGTGCTGAGGCTGCTTGAATAACTTCAAATGGTAAAGAGAAACACCATAGCAACTTCCCAACATGTTTGCATTGTTATGCCAGGTTATAAATGATATAGAACATAAATACCATTTAAACGGGAGTAGAATCAAAGTAGAATATATTTTTATATTAACACACCAAAGTATTGAGAAAGACTGGTGTTTCCTATGGCTAGAATGTCAAGTAGTTCACATGATTTAGACTGAGATTTTATGTGCATAATTTCATATTATCATAGATATGGTTTTTATATTTTGCCCAGGTTTCCTTTGCTTCACGTGCTTTAAGTGCTTTTGTGCATGACTTCTGCATTAATATTGTGCCGTGTCTATTTTGTGATGTCTTATTAGTATTTATCAATTGGAGCTCTGGCAAACTTTTATATAAAATGGAGGCGAGAAGAGAAAATCGTCAATATCTTTTAACTGTTAACCCAAGCCTGAGGTAGTCTGCATATGCATCTGTTCTACATTTCTAGAGATAGCTGTTTTTCTACCTTGGTTCCCTAATTACACCTTCTGGGAGAGAGGAATTTGTACCATTTTGCCCTTCATTTGCATCATCACAGCAAATGTAGCCTTCATGTCCCTTTGCCTGATAAGTTGCAGGGTGTTTGGTTTCTGTACACTGATTATTCAGCCAGGCTTCCCTCTCCTTGGACAGCTCCAAGGACATTGCAGTTCTTCCTTCAGGCTTACAGCACACACTTGAAAAGACCCATCTTGCCTTCTATCCTGCTCAAACAGTGGTGCATGACACCTGCCCAGCCCAGTTTCACCCTTCAGAAAGCTGGAATGTGCCTACATCACAGCTAAATGCACAGACTTCTTGTTGGAGGCTGAATATATCTTCGCATTCACTTGAGAATTAACCCGTAAGGAGCATGCCTTGCAGCCTAGCTCTGGGTCTGGCTTTCAGAACACATTAATTATTTTTATTATTTGGCAGAAGTAGTGAAATACTCACTGTTTGTCCTCAGGCTTTATGATTTTGCTTTCTCAGTATAGGTACCTGTAGGACATTTAATCAGCTACCTGTTTGAAGTGTTACATTAATCATACAAAAGATGCTTAGCTTAATCTAGAATATATCTTTCTGGGCTTATAAATTCTAAAATAGAGGTTAGATGGAACTGTCTTAAAAGCTGCAAAAGAATGAACTATAATTCTGAAGGTATCAGGCTGATTGGGTGCAAAATAAAATCTTTACAAATTTAGAATTATCTAAAAATTTGCATACTTTAGATGGCTAAATTGGATGATTTAACTGAAACAGTAAGCTCTCTGTGGCTGTATATGCTAGATCCCAGTAATCCACAGAGCTTGCTATGGTTTAAATCTAAAATGTGCACCCAAAATCTCATGTATTTAAAGGGTGAGTGGGTCATGGAGGCACCGTACTCCTCAGGGGATTCACTCACTGACAGTTCTGTAACTGAACATGCCATGAGGAACATGCTGGGCCTGGTTGTAGATAAGGTACTAAAAGACAACTGGAAGGGTCTATTCTTGTTCCTTGCTCCTTTCTCCTCTCTCTCTCTCTCTCTCTCTCTCTCTCTCTCTCTCTCTCTCTCTCTCTCTCTCTCTCTC
>NW_004955411.1:24295150-24347875 GCF_000276665.1 Chinchilla lanigera
TCTCTCTCTCTCTCTCTCTGTCTCTCTCTATCTCTGCTTCTTGGCTGCAATGACATGAGCATCTCTCTTCCACCAAGCCCTTCAAAGATGTGATTCTGTCTTGAGGAATTGATTTTGGAGTGAACCCACTAGAAACCGCAAGCCAAATAAACATTGTCTGATCAACAGGAAAGTGACTAATATGGAACTCAAGGCAAAATGTCCATAAGCTCCAGTTTTCTATGGGGTTTGCTCAGACAGGATGTTTTACCTTGTGGCTTGTAAGGACCTTTTAATTTAAAGAATCTTTCAAACAAATTCTATGTGATCAGAATAATTTTCATTGTACTACTGATTACATTTAGGTCAATAATCTCATTTGTTCAAGTTTATACCCATCATGAAACTTTTGTTTGGAGATTGCCTCAATGATAATCACAATAGGAGAGAATTTTAAAAAAAAAAAAGCAACTTTCTGCTTAGGAATTGAACCATAAAGTATCCAAATAGTTGATAATGTAATAATTTCATCAGATATCACTTTCATTCATTTATAGTGTATAGTAACAGCATTTTTGCAGGGCAAATATATAAACTAAGTTGACTAGAAGCTAATGTGTTGTAATGATCTGTAACCATAAGATGACAAACATGCAAATCATCTGCTATGATGTGAATGTTTGCAGCCCTTCAAATTCCCATGTTGAAATTCTGAATCCCAAAGTGATGATGGAAACCTCATCAAAGATATTAGTGCTCTTATATAAAAGGCATCATATCTGAACAAAAAATATGAGATGTCACCACATACCAAATATTCCCAACATGTGAGAAATAAATTTCTATTTTTATGAACTACCCAAGTCTATTTTGTTATAGCAGCACAAGTAGACTACAGTATCATCACTCAGTGACATATTTCTTGTTGGTTTTATCGTAATGAAACAAAGAGACATGACAATAGAGAAAACATAATTGCCTGAAGCTAACAAACTCTGAAACATTTCAGATATTTTAAGACAGTTACTGAGGCCTGCATAAGCATTTTCTTCTTTGTATTAAATACCATCTTTCCTTAAACTATTGTAGTATGGAAAATGTTTGTATATTTGAACTTTAAAAATATTATTTCTTTCACCATTTTTTATAGTACTGAGGACAGAACCCAGCAATGCACCATGGAGCCACATCATTTCACCAAGATTTTGATCTCTGTGCCATAAAGTCAGAAGGGGAGGCACACGAAGAGATTGAGAAACATTTCCTCTTTGCCTTATAGTTTTTCACTATGTACTATCACCATTCTACAGCATCTAACCCACACAAACAAAGCTCATACCTGAAGTTGGACCTTATTTCAGAGATTCAGGATAGTAGAATATCTTTAGGTTCAGATTAAGGTGAGAATGATTTCAGGCTCAAGAAGCTATTTAGAACAGTATAGATAGCTAAAATCCAGAGCAGAGTAGACTGGCTGAACTCAGGACTTCAAGTGCCTTTTCATAAAATCAAAGATGTATATACATCCCATAATGAGATAAAACCAAGAAAAATGAGGGTGTTTTATATACACTGACATGAAGGTGCCTCCGTAATGTATTGTTTAAAAATAATTAATTTTAAAAAATGTTGTATATGCACATTTTTTTTAGTAATCAGGAAAGGCTTTCCAGTACAAGGTACAATAATGACAGAATGTAAAGAATGAATAGGAGTTATACTTGTGAAGCTAAGGCAACACAGCAAGGGTACTGTAGGAAGAGAGAAAAACAGAATACGTTTGAGAAATCAAAGAAAGTCTGAAAGTATAGATTATACAGTACAAGCAGACAGTATAAGAGCCCTGGAGGTATGCAGAACAAGAGAGTAGGATGTAAGTCTTATTAAGGAGTTATGCCTTTATTGTGTGAGGCAATTTTAAAAAGAAAAGTGACATAATCAAACATAAGTTAGAAATATCACTGTGTCACCTGCCTGGACAATAGTAAAACAAGAGGAGAAAATGAAAAATATTTTTGAAGAATTTGTTCTAATCTAGGCAAGTGACATTTCTAGCCTAGATTAAAGCATCTCCAGTGATGTTAGAAAAATCTGCTTTAATTTATTAACTATTCAGGAGTTAGAACTGAGGGAAGTAACCCAGGAAGAGGAGAAGTGAGCTGGAGAAGCTGATAGATTCATCTGGATGCCATGAGTGGATACCCATCATACGTTCACATGAAGATGGGCGGTGGATAAAGGGAGATAGCAGTGTGACATTCAGAAAAGACACCTTAACTGGGTGCATTCATCTAAGAAAAGCAGCAAATGTACTGCCCTGAGCAGCCGAGCTCACTGGAGACTACGCATCTTGTGAGAAGAGTCTCAGTATAATGCTGGAGAATACTAAGTGTCTTAGTTACTTTTCTCTTGTTGCTGAGACAAAATACCTAATGTCCAAAATGAAGGAAGGAAAGGTTTATTTAGCTCACTGTTTGTGGAGGTTTCAGTCCATACTCAGCTGGTTCCAAGGCAGAGTGGCACACGGCAGAGGGCAACAGTTCATGGCTGTGGAAGAGCAAAAGCAACAAGCAAAAGGGAAGACTGGAGGCAAGCAGCCTCTTTTTCTCCCTTACATATGCAAACTATCTGCCCCAGGAAAGTGTAGCTCTCACACCCACAATCAAACAAACTCTAAAAGCCTGCCCCATGCCCACATGAGGCTTTAGGGGGACACCCAAACATAAACCATAACACTAAGCTTCAGGTATCTAGAAAAAAATAGGACACAAAAGAAAGAGAATGAGAAGTCAAAGAGAAAACTAGGCAGTTACATCATCAAAATAAATTAGCACTTCAACAGTCTTGAGCAATTAGTGTGGGGAAAATGCCTCATAAGGTAGGTAGTTCTCTATTCATTGGAAATCTTCCCATAAAATACAATGCCTATTCCTTTGTAATATCATAGAAGAGATCCCTATATTGAGCAACAGTTGAGTCTTAATGACCTCAAGGGGATTTTTTTCATTTTATGTTTTTTACTAAAACCCTATAATACTAAACCACTGTGTAGAGTTTATGAGAATGATGTATCCCTGTTGTATTTCTGATCAACTTTCTCAAAAGAGTTCCCAAAGTTCATATCTTAAGTAAATGATCTGTTCCAGGCTGGTCCCTTTACGTGAACCTGGCAGAGTCACACAATCTGTATCAGAGAAACATAAAAGTACATTTTTAGATACCATTTCATTCTCTGATATGAGTGTAAACCTACTTTGCTTCAACCAACTGTATGTTACTGTCACCTTCCATGATTCTTCCTGGTTCTCTCTGGTTCACACTGATTCTCTTTTCTTCAGTTATTTGAATGCTAATCTTTGGTCTCATTGCATGGTAATAATTGGACTTACTTTCCTGGCTCACTTCTGCTATTTGGCTTCATTCACAATCTCCTTAGTGTACCCTTTATTCGTTAGAGTAATACTTACTGTAAAAAGTAAACTCCCAAAATTTCATTGGCTGAACCTAAAATAAATTTATCACTTGCTCACTTGCTAGTCAGTGAGCAATGGATGCTTTGGCTGGTGAATGGCTTGCCTCAATATGGTGCCAGACTCAGACTCTATCCACTCCATTCCTCTGTCATCACCCAGGGACTCAGAGCCCACTAAACTGCGGCCAGGAGGTAAAAGAAAGCAACAACTATGATATGGATGGAGGAACATGAATTTGGCACACAGTCAAATGGCTTTGGTACAGATTCATTCAATCAGAAAACCTATGGATATACATAGATCATTTTCTACTACTCATTGATTGAGGTCTCCTGAGATGCCAATTCTCTGTGACTTTCACTTTGCCCTAAATGTGGGCACAAGGGGCTTTGTGTCCATGTAAAGGAATTCAGATGTTGAGAGCAGGAAATCAGGGTAGGCATGCTTTAAATATTTTATTTCAATGAAAAACAGATAAGATGCAGTCAGCATCTGTTACAGCAGCTCATTATTTCCAGTAATAATTTCTGCATAATCTTAGCTGCTAGTATTCAAACTACAAAGCAACAGGGACTCAACACAGTGTGTTTATTCTCATGTATAAAAGAATAATATAGCACTTCTACTTGGTGAACAGCTTTCCTCCATTTCTCAGTTTCAAGGAATAATACTCCAACCATACTTTGGTGCAACTTTCTTATGCTCCTTTGAGTCCTCTGTACTTAAGCAATAGAAAGGAAATAGGAGGGGGTATATCCACTTGGTGTGGAAGAGATCCACATCACATGCTGATGTTTCCTTGCCACAGGCTGGTAATAGGGCATCAGCTGGAAACAGCTAGGTGCTATGAAATACAGTCTAGGGTTATTTAGTTGCTTTCCAGAAAGAACTCAGAGCTAGAGAACTTCAAACCTCTAAATCACGTGTAAGACTGACCTCCACTGCAGTTCTGGAATTTCTACCAGAAATTCCCTGACAGAATTGAATTAAATCCAAATTTGCCCTGATCTTCTTGGTTGCAGAAACCTAGAACTCAGCATACAGTCATACTTGATGTAGCCAAGTCTTCCACAGAGGAGACTGAAATAGCTAAGCAAACACATTTTTCAAAGTTGTGTGAATGAACATTGCTCTGCGTACTTGTTCTAAACCTTGAAGCAGAATATTATACACAGAACTGAATTTCCATATGTGGAAACTGTAATATTGCTATTTGCAAGTCATGTTCATTTGTATACCAGAAACCTGCCAGCAATGTACCCAAAATTCATTTGTAGCTGCTATTTATAGCAATATCAGCATTCAAGTTTTTATGTAAAAATAGCAAAGTGAAGCTACTGGCATAATAGTAGCTAAAGTATTTATTCATTCATACATGGAAGTTTACTTGTTCTTTGTAGAAAAATGTATTAAGACTGAAAATTGTGAGGAGGTTTAAGAGATAGGCCAAAATCAAATATCTAGATGAGAACCAGAAAAATGATATTAATGAACATTTAGGCTCTTTCCAAATATTTCTATACTTAACATTATGTTAACACAGCTAAGAGGCTTACTGTTTAGAGACTGGACTTCCCTTTGAGCTGTAACCATTTTTATAACTATTAACCATAGCCATAACCACAGTTACTCAGTGAGCTAAAGTCTAGTAGAAAATGATCAATTCCACATACCCTAGAACTATATGTACAGAGTTTAGCAAATAATTTGTGAAATACTCTAGTGAAGTAACAAAATATGTGCCCACCTATATAATTATTTGGTAAATTCTATTTTTTTCCTTGTCTGAATATTTCTTTGTTTAAGAAAACTATGCTTTATAATGAAATGCAGAGTTGAGAGACTAGTTTGGGCTCCAATCTGAAAAGAGTTTAAAAGTTGTCACTGTCATCTTTACAACGGAAAAAGTCTGTAAAGTATGGTAGTGGATTGACAACTGGTGGTCAACTTATAATGCCCAGCTGAACTGAGTAAGCATGGTGTTGGGTGTGGAAGGCCCACCTGGGGGTTGTTGCCAGCAGCATAAGAGGCAGAACTGAAGAAGAAGAAAGGCCTTTGGGAAATAATGAGGCTGTTGGGAGCTGAAAGGCTGTTAGGAGCTGGTAGAAGCTGTAAGGAGCTGTTGGTTGTTTCGAAGGAGCTCGTCATGCTGCCTTTCATGATGAAACGGCTGTTTCATCATCCTCGTTGGCACTAGAATGGCTTTGGTTCACTTTGGGGAAGCTCTGGTCCTCACTTGTACATCACTTCCTGGCTCCGGAGGGTAAAATGGTGCACTGCCCGTCTCCTGAAGAAGCTTGCTGTGTTAGCTGTCTTGATGGGAACTCAGCCATCTTGATCAGCGGAAGAGCTCAGGACCTCACTGTTGCTGAGGATGGCTGTGCTGCCTTTCAGGGGAGCTCTGGTTCTTACTTTGAGCATCGCTTCCTGGCTCCAGTGCAGATCCCTCAACCTGTTAGCACAGACCTTTTATCCCATTGGCACAGACTTCCTAGATTCTACCACTGACCTTTGGGCCTTCCCAGGACAGATCCATGACACAGACCTGCATGAGACATTGTCCTGAGCTCTGGCCTCCAGCTGGTCTCGTTGGAGGCATTGTTATGAGCTTTAAGTCTTAAGCTGTGGGGCTGGGGATTTAGCTCAGCGGCAAAAGCGCCTGCCTGGCTAGCGCAAGGTCGTGAGTTCGGTTCCTGGTACCGGAGAAAAACAAAAACAAAACAAAACAAAAAAAAAAAAAAAAAAAAAAGTCTTAAGCTGGACTCATGCAGGACATTATTGCAGGATCCAGGCCCTCGGCTGGATTCTTGGTCTATAGTGTGTGGACAGATTTCCTGCACTCTTTTGTATATCATTCTTTGGGTGACTATTACAAATAGTCTTATAAAATGTGTCCTATATTAGATTGTTCTCCCTTGCAAAAATAACCCCAAACTGTAACAAGTATGAAGATGACTTATTGAATGCATCAGAAATTTAACTTCTCAGGGCAAATGGACACCTAACAACACAAAGTGGCAGGTGTGTCCAAGGGAGAAACAGGTCTAAGATCAATTTCTCTGAAATAGGGGCTAGCAGAGCCATAAACTATTTGAATCACTTAAATGGTTTTTTAAAAACTAATTGATTAGTCTAGGCCAAGATGAAAGAAACTTTTAGGGGTTCCTTTTCAGGAACACCAAACATTTTCATAAATTTGCCTTCAGTAACTCCCCGATCTTCTCACTGGGATGATCTGAGAAAGATTGTGAGTTGCACCCAGAATCAGAGTAGACTATTAACAAAGATCTACTGTCCAAGAGAGGGGGCATGGCCGTCACAGAATTTTAAGACATTATAGTATAGGGATATATGCACAGCCATGCTTACAGCAGCACAGTTTGTAGTAGCTAAATCTGAGAAGCAGCCTATATTTCAACAGATGAATGGACAAAGAAAATGTGGTGTTTATACACAATGCAATAGTATTCTGCTACAAAGAAGGATAAACTTGAGTCATTTGTAAGAAAAAATGATGTACCTTGGGATTATAATATCAAGTGAAATAAATGAGACACACAGCTTCAATACCATATGGTTTCTCTTTTATGAGAAATCCAAAATATAAATAAAGAGCAAAGTAATAAATAGATAATAGAAGTAGAGAGATAGATCTTTTCAAATGGGAAGGTGATCAAAGGATGGAGGGTGCTGATGAAAATATTTTGAGATGTGTAATGTACATATACCAGCTCCCCACAATAAATATAATCATTATGTACTAATAAAAAATAAAACAGAAAAAAAATCTTCATTTTTGCTAGGAAAAAAGAATTGCTCCCAACCTTATCCTCTTCCAGATTTTTCTATCTCATTGAAGGAGGGGGAAAATAAGCAACAGTAAACAGGAAGAAAAGTTTTAAGAAAATAGACTAAGAAAAAGTAAAGTACAGGAAGAGGGGAAGGGCTGGGGATTTAGCTCGGTGGCACAGCGCCTGCCTGGCAAGCGCAAGGTTGTGAGTTCAATTCCTGGTATTGGAAACAAAAAACAAATAAAAGGAAGGGTGAAAATACTATAACAATGAAAGAGAGATGGAAAATCTTGTGTAGACCACAGCTTTGAGACATAAGCTCTCTCAAAAACTGAGATTCAGTCAGATTGTAGGATGCTCCCCACCCATCTATACCTACTCTGCTCCAGTTTAATAACAATGGACAACAAGCAAAAGAGCTGCAAGGCACAGACTCGCCTAGAACAGCAATAGGAAAACTAACACCAAAATGCAAGACAAAGATCTAGAAGAGTTTTAGGCCTCTGGTATGTACAGTTAAAACAGACATTAAATAGAACTTAACACCTAAGCAGATTAACATAAATTCTTACAGTAAAAACCTTCATACTTCTGTTCTTATGACACAAAGCAACATATACAGTTTCAAAATAAATTACAAGTTCAGCCAAAAGGCAAAGTAAATAAATAAATAAAAACTGATGATAGAAAATAAGCATCAAAATCACATTAAAAAATCATGTGCATGTTGAACTGATCAGAAAGAGAACAGAGTAACTGTGATTAATATTTCAAGACATCTAATGGGAAAAGTAAACAAAATTTAGAATAGATGCAGGCAGAGCAATGGACACTCCTAAGAAATATAGATGTTTTTGACTTATGATCAGGTAAATCAATTATAAGTTGAAAATACTCATAAGTCAAAAATGTATTCAATGCCTAACCTATCAAACATCATAGCTAAAAACAGAGCATACTACAGAGCATTGATTGTTTACCCTCTTGGACACATAGCTGATTGGGAGCTGCTACAACTCCCTGCTACTACCATTTGTCATGGCAAGAGAGTATTATACTATATTTCACTAATCCAAGAAAAGTTCAAAATTCAAAGCATAGAATCTACCAAATGCTTGTTGATTTCACATCATTGTAAAGTCAAAATATCATAAGTCAAGCTGGAATAAGTCAAAGACCATCTGAAATTAAAAAATAATGGAACTCAAAATTATAATGGCAGAATTTTTTTTAATCCATTCCTCAGTGGATGGACATTTGGGTTGCTTCCATAATTTAGCAATTACAAATTGCACTGTTATAAACATGGATGCACATATATCACTGTGATATGATAAAAAAATTGGGGTACTTTTATATAATGGAATATTACTCAGCTATAAAGAAAGATAAACTCGAGGCTTTTACAGGTAAATGATCACAACTAGAGACCATACTCATAAGTGAAATAAACCAGACCTCCATGTGTAAGCAATGTATTGTCTCACTACTGTAAGAACCTGAAAGAGTGAGTAAAAACTAGGAGGTATGATGGACATTGTGAAATGAAAGGAAACTGCTCAAAAGTAAACAGCAACTGGGTTGAGGGAAAAGAGAAAAGAAAGAAGGGGAAGTTATGTATGTATGTATATACAGGATAGCTAACATAGTTGTACTACTGACTTCTATTGCTCTACTGAAAGGAACAGTTAATGATTATTTATTTGATCAATCTTGCATGTCTCTGTTTTCCTGAGAAACCACTTTGAAGATATCAATACATAATACAACAACCATTGCTAATTTCCTACCACTTTGTCTGTAACTCTGTATTGTTTGTGTTCTTATGCTATTTTGTAAGTGGATGTCTGTTAATACTGTTTTCCTTCTTTTATTATATCAGAGCATAGAATAAAGAAGTTCAGAGACATCAAATAAGACATCCATGAAATGGTTGTTCTATCTGCTGTTTCTATGCTGAAAGAAACTGTCAATGAGTCTTTGGTTGACCAGTATTGCATGTCTATATCTGTTTTCATGAGAAGCCACTTTGAAGATATCAATATGTAATAGAACCACCATTGTTAATTCCATACCACTTTGTTGTAACACTGTATTGTCTGTATTGTGCTTGTGATATGTTGTAAAATGTTGTATGTCTGTTAATGTTTCCCTCCTTTTATCCTTAAAATAAAATAAAAAAAAAAAAGATATCCATGAAAAAAATACAAACAAAATTAAATCTTTTTCCTTTGTCTCTCTCTCACTCACCCACATAAATGGTAAAAGAGGGAGAGAGAGAAATTAAAGGAAAAATTTTGAAGAAAGCAAGAAGAAAAAATATAACAGGACCAAGCACAAGAAAACAGATTTCTCAAGAGAAGTACAAAGAAAAACAGAATGAAGAGAAATATTTAAAATGTTAAAGAACACCACAAATTTAGAATTCTACTTTCATCAAAATTATTATTTCAAAGGAAAAGAGAAATAGTACTTGTCAGATAGCAAGAAACAAAAGAAGAGATTCACACTGATAGATCTACTTTCAAAAAAAGGTGAAAAAAGTCTTTAGCCAGAAAAAAATATATATATCACTGGTAAAAACACATGAACCTTTGAAAACATAGCAAATCATTAGAGATGAAATGACTAGGTTAAATAATGTATATTTCCTATTTTTAATTTATCTAAGATGTAGCTATTTTAAACAATAATAGGAATAACATATGTACTTAATAATGGTACCATACAAATAAGTAAAAGTCAGAGCAATGTTACAAGGACAGAAAGAAATTTAGAATAGTCTGTAAAAGCTACCTATAATATACTTAAAACCAAACCATATAATATTACATGAAGGTAAACTTAGATTATTCAAAAATGTATTTTGTAAATTTGTTTTTTGAAAGGAAGCATAAATGATATCCACAGTAGAAATAATATACACTATTTAATTAAAATGAGAGCAGACAAAAAAGAAGAGAGAAAATAAAAAGAAAGGTTCAAATACAGTTAAACACTTTACATGTGAATAGTTTAAACATAGAAATAAAAGAACATTGATTGGAATTTTTTTTTTTTTTTAATTTGAGGTGGTACTTCACTGTGGCCTAGGCTGTCCTCAAACTCCTGGCCTCAATTGACCCTCCTTCCTCAGTCTCCCAAGTTCCCACGTAGCTAAGAAAACCCAGCTTGTTAAAGCAGATTTTTTTTTTTTTTTTTTTGGAGACAGGGTCTCCCTATGTAGTTCAGGCTGGCCTTGAACTCACTGTGTTCTGGCCTCAGACTTGTAGTGGTCCTCCTGCCTCAACTTCCCAAGTACTGGAATTACAGGCATTTGCCCCCATACCTGGATAGAGCAGAATTTTAATAGTGATTCAAATATGTGTTGTGTATTCATCATATACTTAAAACTTGTTATGGTTTGTGTCTCCGTGTCTCCCCAAATCCTCATGCAGTCATGGTGTGGGCTTCTAGAATTTGTGACTGATCCATGATCCAATGCTGGGATTATGGCTGTGAGTGCTACACCTGCCCTGGGGCAGATAGTTTGCATACAGTGTAAGGGAGGGAAAGAGGCTGCTTACCCCTACTCCTCCCTTTTGCAGTTGTTGCTATTGCTATCTTCAGCCACCATGAATGGTTGTCCTGTGCCATGTGCCACTTTGCCTTGGAGCCAGCCAAGTATGAACTGAAACCTCCACAAACTGTGAGCTAAATAAACCTTTCTTCCTTCATTTTTGTGTCTGGTACTTTGTCTCAGCAATGAGAGAAAAGTAACCAAGACAAAACCACTTTAAATATAAAAACTCAGGCAGTTAAAAGTAAAGAGATAGAGAAACATACAAATACAAATATTTGAAAAGCTAAAGAAGTTATATTAATTTTAGAGAAAGCTTACCTCAACCAGTGAGGACTTAAAGAAGAGCATTACATATGATAAAAGGTCAGTTCTTCAAGAAGACTCAAGAACTCTAAATGTATATGTTGCCAAGAAGAGAGCATCAAAATAGGTGAGGCAAAAACTGATTCAATAAAAGAGGAAAATGAACAAATCCACAGCTGTGGTAGTAAATGTCAATAACCCTCTGTCAGTAACTGATAGATCAAACAGAAAGCACTTCAGTAATGTCATAAATGACTTGACTTGAAAAATACTATCAATCAACTTTAGGGAATTTACATTTGTACAGCATTCTAAACTCACATGAAATTTCACCAAGATAGGCCATAAATCACACTTTATTAAATTTAAAAGTATGAAATAATACAAAATAGCTTTTGAGACTACAGTGGAAATATACTAAAAATCAGTAACAGAAATTCCCAGTTACTTAAAAAGTAAACAACATACTTAATAACTGAAGGGCCAACAAAAATCTAAAAAGAAAATTTAAAACATTTTGATGTTTGTAGAAATGAAAATAGATCTTAGCAGAATGCAGAAAATATAGTTAGAGTACAGTTTAGAGGGAAAAATATACCACTAAATGTGTATATTAGGAAAAAACAAAGCTGTAAGACCAACAACTTAAGCTTCATATAGGAAACAGAGCAAGGACATATTAAAACTAGTGTCAGAGAAAGATAGAAAATAATAAAATGAATGTGGAAATCCACAATATGTAAAACAAGAAACCAACAGAAAAACTCAACAAAAGAAATCAAGATAGTTCTCCAGAAAAATTAATTTATGACAAAGCTCCTAGTCATTCTGAGAGAGAAAAAGAGAGAGAGAGAGAGAGAGAGAGAGAGAGAGAGAGAGAGAGAATGAAATGGACCAACATCCTCGCAGGTAGTACCTAACAAGATTCAACATAAAGAAAGATAGATGACCTATAGCTTTGAAATAAATATAATTAATTCATCAAATTTTCCTCCAGAACAAATCCCCAAATTCACAAATTTTCCCCACTAATCCTACCAAATATTTAAGGCAGAAAAATTCTCCACAATCTCTTAGAAAACATGAAAGCAGAGGAAACATTTCTGAACTTTTTAGGAGGTCATTACCTTCATATCAAATTAACTAAGAAGAGCATTAAAAGAAATGAAAGCTAGAGCACAATATTCCTCATGAACATAGATGTGAAATCTTTAACAAATTTTTTTGTTGTTTTTTTTGTTACTGGGGATCAAACTCAGGACCTTGCACTTCCCAGGCAGGCGCTTGTACAGCTGAGCTATATCCCAGGCCCTCTTTATCAAATGTTAATTAAATCCAGAAATATGTAAAACTAATTTACTTGATCTTATCTTCAATGAAATATATCTAGACAGCTGGAAAAATCAATATCTGACCCTTAATTAGACAGCACCAAGAGGCAATTTACAAAATTCAGAATAATAGCTAAGTATCTTAGACTCTTTTTATAAACGTCATGTAACTTGTGAAATGTGGTTTTTCTCTACTCAAATCTACTTCACTAAATTGTCATTTGCAAGAGTGGAGTGAAATACTCAACTATGGGTGAAAAACATCGGCATGCCTTACTCTCATGTGAAAGAACACAACATTGGCCCTCTGTGAAATATGGGCTCCCTGGGCCCCGCCCTGTCTTTGGCGCATGCTCCCTCAGTCTTTCAGATCAATGGTTCTGATTCCCTTGGAGCATCACACCTCACCCCTATGCTGTCTGAGCAAAAGACTATTTCCTATATCAGACATTTCATGGAGTCTGACTTTGTTCATCAATACAATATTTACACAGAGTCATGTAGTGGACACTTGAGTTACAACTAGCCTCACATTCAAACAACTTGGGTCAGACTCCTCTATGGTAGCCTATGGACCAGCAGGTTATAGCTAACTTGAAGAAGCTATACACAAAGGAACTGTTCCTAAAATGCTTCCAGATGTTCTCAGATATATCTTTAACCCTTAAAGAGTTTTCTGGAAGGGACATTATAGCATCCTTTCCTGTGTGGGTTTAATTGAGAAATCTTGGGCCAATATCTTTTTAAAGACACTGAGATCGGGGGCTGGGGATTTAGCTCAGCGGCAAAGCGCCTGCCTGGCAAGCACAAGGTCGTGAGTTCGGTTCCCAGTACCGGAGAAAAACCAAAAAAAAAAAAAGACACTGAGATCATCCTGCAAGAAAGTGTGGCCCAAAATTATACAAGAGAGAAACTTTGACGGCTGTGTGAAGGAGCCTGAGCCTTCAACTGACCCTGTGGTTGATGACTTTCTCTCTACAGAAGCATCCATAGCTTGTAGGTAGACAGTGGTGGTGTTAAGAAACTGGTGGAGGAACACCCTGAGTAACTGTCTACAGAGGAACTTCAGGACCTTCTGGCTGAGCAACAGAATGGCAGCTGAGGAGCTTCCTGAAGAGGGAGTGAGTATCAACAATCAGTGCAGCAATGCTTTTCTTCTGAAATTTAGGGAATCCTAAGAAATGGATAAAACTACAAACACTTGTAAAGAAGATTCACCCAGACAGAGAAATAGCCGATCACTGTGTTCACTTGCTTAACAATGTCATCCTACAGGACAGTGTCAAAGAAAAGACAGAGACAGACAATCTTAGACTAGCTTTTAGTTCTGAAAAAGTTGATACCTAGTCAACCACAAGCAGGTTCTAGTGGGCTAGAGACTTTCCCAAGGACAGAAAGGACGCCAGAGAGCCAGATCCCTGATGTTTTATGGAAAGAGGCTCTCCTTCCAAACAATAACCACCTTCCATTTCATCCTCCATTCTTGCAAGCCAATGATTCAAATTTGAATGATAATTACAGTATGAAATTGTTGTTTCTGGCAAACTAGGGACACTTTATAACTTTTGGTAATACACTAAGAAAATTATTGGTGTTCTGCTAAGTTATACACATTATACAGCCTTTTTATTATGAGAAGGTTAGTTAAAAGGTGCTTTGGGAGATTCAGAATGCATTATGGCAGGTGCTGTGCTGCTCAGCTATGTCTCTTGCCCAGACTGCATTATGCATATTTCCATTATTTCTTATGGGAAAAATAGTTCTGACTTACAATCAACTTGAGTTACAACCAGCCCTAGTGAGCAAAGTGAGTTCGTAAGTCAAGGGTCCATTATTTTTGGAAAAAAAAAATACAAAAACTTCAAGTGGCTGTAGATGAGTTTACAAAGAAATGCCATTCCACCTCATTCCAGCTCTACTTCCTAATACAAACCATGTCTAATTCGCATATATGTTTTTCCTTCTACTTCTTTTGATATTTATCTTCAAGTCTAATCTCACTTTGATATCTATCCCTTTCGGTCACCACAAAAAGTTGAGGGTATCCAGATTGCTTCTATATCTGTCATGCAAAGGATTTCCAAACATATACTGCTGGAGCTACCTTGTAGAGTTTATAATAAAAGCCATACTGGGGAACAAATTCCAGGTTTACATTCCTTCCAACTCTCTTTTCATTCCATAGCATTGTCAGGCAAAACTGTTCTATATGATCCACAGCCATGTACCACCAGAGAGAGACCTTCATCATCCAGCAGCTGAGAGAGACACTGGGAAAATTCCAAGGGTGAAAATAAACCCCACTGCCCCCCATGTTTCATACTTATTGGTTAGTCTAAGAGGTAGTAGGAAACACCTATTTTCTAAAAAAAAAAAAAAAAAAAAAAAACATTGCAAGGAATTACTGTACAGTAGGGAGTGTGCATTGTGACGGCCAAGCTCTGTATTCAGTCCTAGGAACACCTCCCCTACCTTGCCTGTTTGCATTACCTAATTTACCCTGGTGCTATGGAAAAATATAATCCAACACAGCATCAGTAATATCCAGAGCATAAGGCATAGCATGCAGGATGAGCTGGTTCCAAGTAAGAGCACCCAGCTGATCCCACTGATTCTGTCTCAAAACCAAATGGGAATCACAAGCCCAGGGCACAAGATAACAGAAGTCAGTATGAATTAAGGGTCTGATGTGTCCAGATTATCCGGTCACTGTGTCCAGATTTAAAATGAATCATGAGTGACATGAACCATGATTGAATCATGATTTGGGAAAAGTGGATCTTCTTGGTAGGGCTGCTTAGGCCATGCACTAAGGTCAGAACGTGGATCTGGAGGTGAGCCATACACAGATGGAGTTCTTCACAATTAGCTTTATTCTCAGTTTGTGAAGAACTTTATTCTCTTGCAGGCTATTGCAATTGAGGAAGTTGCAATAGATAAAAAAGGACATCTATGAGCTCCCACCTCCACAACTGGCAATGTGTCAACACGGGTGCCCATGAACTCTGTCTCCTCTTCTGTCACAGTAGTGTTTGAGCTCCTCACTTAGGTCACCTGCCCGCTGTTAATAGATTTCATTTTATCTCCTTCTTCAAGGACATTTCTTCTTTTTTATTGGTTTTAAAACTTGATTTTCTAATTAGAAAATAAAATTTGATTTTCTAATTGAAAACATTATATATATTTATTACAAAAACATATTGTTTTAAAATATGAACATCTTGTGAAATAGCTAAACAAGCTCCTTGACAAATGCATTACTTCACATATTTTTCAAACTTTGTCTCAGCGATTTTTAAGAACACAACATATTGTTAGTAACTACTGTCACCGTGTTGTACAATAGATGTGTTGAGTTTGTTTTTCCTGTCTGACTGAAATTTAACCACCACCTCCCAGACTCCTTCCAGCACCAGCCCCTGGTGGCCATATTTCCACTCCACTTATACGAGTTCAATCTGTAGAAATTTTTACCTCTTTAGCCTGGATTATCCTACATTATGACATGTTTTCTTTCTTACTGAATCATAACTTCTATCTTTAAACATATTGTTGCTTCTTCCATTTTTAATAAACAAAAGCAAAATTATCTAGATCTCACTTCCTTCATCATCTATAATTCCATTTCTCTGCTGCTCTGTATAACTACGCCCTTCAAAAGAGTTATTACAAATCACTATTACTATTTCCACTCCTTTTAACGTTTTTTAAAACACAACTAATTGGACTTTGAAGCAGCACTCCTCCAAACAGCTTTTCTCAATAGTTCCAATGTCCTTGACATTGTGAAATTCAAAGGCCAGGTTTTCCAAATTCTCTATCGTAACCTATTTATACAGCATTTAACAGCCGTTCACTCACTTTTCTTTGAAGAGTTTCTTCTTCTTGATTTCCTGGGTACCACATTCTGTAGCCTTTTCCTCCAATCACACTACCTGACTCTTCTCAGTGTCCTTATCTGGCTTTATCTCATTTTTCACCCACTCAGTATTGGATTCACTGCATTTTAGTATTTGAGCTTCTTCTGCTATTTACTTTACATTTATGTATTTATTTAGTTATTTATTTATTATTTTAAAGAGAAAAAAACAAAAACAAAATAATGAAAATAAAGACATACTTGGACAGAGGACTTCTACCTAAAACATACAAAAATTTTTTAAAAAAATCAGGGCCCCCAAATTCAAAGACTCAAAACAAAAATGGGCATCTGAGATGAATACACACTTCTCACATGAAGAAATACAAATGGCAAATAAACACATGAAAAAAATGTTCAACATGGTCATTCAAGAAATGCAAATTAAAACAACACTGAGATTCCATCTCACCCCAGAAAGAATGGTTATCATCAAGAAATCAACCCATAAAAAATGCTGGAGGGGCTGTCGGAGAAAAGGAACTCTCTCCACTGTTGGTAGGAGTGTAGACTGGCGCAACCACTGTTGAAATCAGTCTGGAGATTCCTCAGTAAACTAGGATTACAGGTCCCATTAAACACAGCTATTCCTCTTTTGGGTATTTTTCCAGAAGATCTAAAAACATCATTCCACAGCAATATATGTGCACCCATGTTCACAGCAGCACAATTTATAATAGTTAAATCATGAAAACATTAAAATGCTCATCAACTGAGGAGTGGATGAAAAAGCTGTGGTACTTTTGTATAATGAAATATCACTCAGCTATAAAGAAAGATAAACTCGATGTTTATATAGGTAAATGGTCACCACTAGAGACCATACTCACAAGTAAAATACATAGGACTGAAGGTATAAACATCATATTGTCTCTCTAGTATAAGAACCTGAAAGAGTAAATTTAATTTAAGAGGTACAATAGATAGTATGAAAGGAAAGAAACTACTCAAAAGGAAAGAATGACTGGGATGAGGGCAAGGAAGAAAATGAAGAAAGGGAAAAAAAAAAAAAATATATATATATATATACACACAACATGGCTGGTGTTATGGTTGATACACTGTGTCAATTTGAGGAGTCTAGAGGCTTAGCTGAGTGACTCAGCAGTTCTACATCCTGAGCCTGTTCAACAGGAGAGCAGGGAGATGGTGTGGGCAAGGACAGATAGCCAATATCTGATATAAGGAGGGAAAGAGGCCCCTTTTTTGCTCTTGCTGCTTTTGTTATCTTGTGCTGTCTTGAAGTGTTGCCCTTCTGCCCTGCCACCTTGCCTTGGAACCAGCTGATTATAGACTGAAACCTCCACAAACTGTAAGCTAAATAAACCTTTCCTTCCTTAATTCTGAGCATTAGGTATTTTGTATCAGCAACAAGAGAAAGGTAACCAAGACAGTTGGGATAATTCTTACATGACTATATTTGTTTATCTGGGTATCCAATGTGAGGATAACAGTATGTAGTACAATACCCATTGTTAATTTCTTTTCACCTTGTCTGAAATTCTGTATTATTTTAATCGTTTTTATGTTCTAACATTTATGTCTGTGTGTTTGTTAATATGGTTTTGTTCTTTTATCTTTAAAAGTAAAATTAGAAAAAAAGACATAAACAAAACAAGATAAAAACAATAAAAATGGTACAGAATTTCAAAACAAGGTGATAGGAAATTAACAATGGTTGCTGCATTACATATTGTTATCTTCAAAGTAGTTACTCAGATAACCAGATAAAGGCATATAAAATTTATCAAACAATTAAACTTTAACTGTTCCTTTCAATAAAACAATAGAAATTAGTAGCAAAATTATCTTAGCTATCTTGTATGTATGTATGTGTATATACCCTTCCTTCTCTCTTTTCTCTTTTAGAGACCTACTTTGTTGGTGATTTTAGCCAAAACCTTCATGATAAATTCCAGCTCTATAAGGTTACACTATCCTAAAGGCAACTATTACATTTTTTCTTGATATATCACATAAACATCCAAGTGGTACTTGAATTACAGTGACTCGGGTAGAGGTTAAAGGCAGATGTTCTTCAGGAAACACCTGAAGACCAAGTGGTCTCTGAGCCAAAGTAGGATTAGAGTTTTCATAAAGTGAATAGTGGATGAGTTTGTGATTTTCTTTATCTCTACCTGCAGCATAATTTGATGTTGGCATAATGAAGATGTTCAATTTTTCATGCTCCGAAAGACAGTCTCTTTGGGACAGCTGTCTCGAGAGCCCTGCTGATAGATATCTTTGTAAGTCTTATAGGTCCCTTATTACCTGCTTAACGCTGTCTAAAATTTAGGGAAGGAAGAATTAGAAATGAAAAGAAAAACAGAGAAAAAGAACAGAGAAAATAAAATGGAAAAGCAACAAAGGGGAAGACTGAAATCTGTTTTTAATTCCTTTATCAGAATCTTAAGTTCAATAAGTGCAGAGCCAAATCCCTGATCACCTATGAACACACTCATTCCCACAGTCTTCCACATCTCAGTTAATAGCAGCTGCATCCTTTAGCTGCTCAGACTATCAGGGAAGTTCCTTGGGTTGTCATCGTTCACACCCCAGACAAAAATCAGTCTGTCAGAAAATCCTAATACATGTGCTTTCAAAATATATCTGAATCCAGCCACTTTTCACCACCTCCACTACTACCACCACCACCAGATCACCACCATTTCTCACTGAGACTATCGTTAGGGTTTTCTAATTGGTTTCACTACTTACCTCCCTACGGTCCACTCTCCTCTAACATTATAGGCAATGTTGTTACAGTCATATATAAGCAGCTCATCGCTCTTAGATTAAAAGTTAAACAAGCCTATACAATGGCTACAGAGTCTAAGGAAACCTAACTGTTCAGTTTCCTAGTCTTTTACAACCCCCACACCTTGCTCACTCTACTCCGTCCTCCACTACTATTTCATGAACATGCCAGGCTCTTTTTCAATGCAAAGCTTCTGTGCTGAGCTGACACTAGTCCCTAAAACTCCCTTGCTTCACTAACTGCAGGCCTCACTCTTTCATCTGTTAATTCAGATGCTCCATTATTATTGTAATCCTTCCATAGCCTCACTTCATCACTCCTCTTCTTATCTGCTATGTTTTTTCCATGGCACTAATCACTATCTGAATATGCTAAAATTTAACAGTCATTTTGGCCTCCCTTGCAGTCTGCTTCCCCTACTAACTAATACAAACTCTATGCAGGTAGAGATATTGAGTGTTTGATAAACTGCAGTATTTCTAGCACCTAGAACATGGATAACTACAGTACATAGTAAGAGTGCCTGAATGAATGAATGAATGAATTGATGAGTTATAGCTTACCACTACCTACTTATCTCTTTTCTCTCTGCCTAAAATTCCCATTCACAAATTACTTATTCTAGATGATTTTTTCTTCTCATATTTTCACCTATTTTTTGATTCAAATTTCTGAAATTGTTTTTCTACTTTATCATCCAAACCTTAAGTTCTATTATTTGTCAATCATATATTAAATTAGCCAAAGGGCTTGTCCTTTCATTATAGCTTATTGTACACATTCATTATTATTTTATGCATTTAATATATTTTTAAATCTAAGGACACTCTTCAGAGATTTGCTTTGAGAATTTGCTTTTTATGAATGTATGATTTTCCTTTGTTATCTGTATTTTGTTACTTTCTTGATGATCAGGTATTTTTGCTCTAATGAAGAAGTATTAAATATGAAATAACAGGGAAAAGTCCAGAAGGAAAGTTAGTGTAAGAGAAATACAGCTATACACAGTTGGCTGAGACCCCTAGAAAGAAAAAAAAAAAAAAAAACAGACTGTGGGTGACAAGAATATGAAAAGTAAATCTAAAAGGTCAGAGATGAATTATTATACTATCCATAAGTAGCAAATCTTCCCTTACAAACCGCCACCTCCTTACATACTCTGAGAGTCATATCATGTGTTACATGTACTGTCTCTAGGACAGCATGTTTTCTTTTAAATAGCCAAAAGGTTTCCCAGAGACTGCACTGGAATTCACCATCCCTGGAAGAAACCCTTGGGAAGACAAATGAAATAAATTTGCAACTTTAAATCTAATGCTTATCATCCTCTCTACAGCAATAAGTAGGCACCTCTGGAAGAAGCTCTTCCCTGACAGGGGTTTGATCAGCAGACGTCAAGCCCTGTCGTAGATCCTGGGTTGAATACACCAAAAGTCAGATTCTATAGGGAGGAGAATACTAAGGCTTAGACAATTGAGATTTATTAGAAACTGGTTTCAAAATCTTAAAAATTTACCCTCTCAAGTTGCAAGAGGTGATTTGAAAACAGAGTAAAGTAAAAGTTATCCAGGCATATTGAATCATGTTGGTACTTCATAATAAAGTTTAGAAGTTCTCTACGTGCCATTAGGATTGGTGAATAATACAGTAAAATCTAACATTTTGGAGGAGAGATAAATTTCTTTGAAAATGAAAAAGTCAAAAATTCAGACATTGCTTTATGTTGAGGAACCTATAAAAGCAGCAGTTGAGAGAGATCATAAGAGACCATCTAGCACAGTGCCTGAGTTAGAGTATGTATCAAATACATTTTATTATGTCTAAATATTAGTGAGGCCTCTTCCACAGATGAAGTCAAGACCTAGTGAAGCTATCAGACTTGCCAAAGGGGAAGGCATTACAGAGACAAAATTAGAATCCACACATCGAAGCAAACTTTCTTGGGCTGGGCGTATAGCCCAGTGGGAATACACTTGCCTAATATGTGCAAAGCCCTGATTTCAAACCTCAGCGCTGGAAATAAAAAGCAAACAAATAAATAAATAATGAAACAACAACAAAAGAGAATAGAAGCAAACTTCTGAATCAAATATAAAAACTTTCAAATTGTGATTTTAACACTAAAATCTTCAAACCATGACTTTCCCAGCAGAAAAATGTTCTCCCATTTTTGATTACACATGTAATTGGTTTTATAATGAATAGTTATTGTAGTAGTAGCTAGAGAATCCAAAATTACATGTATTTAGATATTAGGTATTTTTTTAAAAAAAAACAAGCTTTTTTAAAAATAATAACATGCAATAAAATGTGTTCTTTTTGGGTGTAAATTTTTAATGAGTTATGTAATCAAGACTATATCAATTTTCAAATATTTGCACCAACCAAAATAATTCTCTTCTCTTTATTGTCAATTCCTTCTCTCTAACACCACCTTTAGATACTCACTGAACTATTTTCCATAGTTATGTATTAGAATTGCATGTTCAATAATACATAAATAGAATCATACAGTTTCTATTATCTTTTGTTTGGTATTTTTTCTTAAACATAACATTGAAATTCACCTGTGTGAATTTCTTCTCTTACTCAGTAGTACTGTACTTTATAATATGGATAGGTCATATTTGTTTATCCATTCACATGGCAAAACAAATTTAAAGTTATTTCCTAAATTGTGCTATCATGAATAAATTTATTACTAACATTTATGTACAGACATTGATTTATGTATCTTGGTAAATTCCTGAGAGTATAATTGCTTGAAATATGTTAAGTTCACGCTAACTTTTAACAGAAATTGACAAATAGTTCTCCAAAGTGGCAATTTGATATTCACACTAGGAATGTATGAGAATTCTACTTCCTGTATAACCTCATCAATATTTAATATTTCAGTATTTTTAATTTTACCATGCTAATGGTCATTTTGTAGAATCACATTGTGATTTTAATCTACATATCCATAATAATTATTGATGTTGAGCAACTTTTCATATGTGTACTGGTCATTTTCATATTTTCCTTTCTTAAGTCTGTTAAACCTTCTGCCAATTTTCTATTTGAATTGTTTATTTTATTATTGAGTTGTAGGCATTCTATAGGAAACTTGACAAACAAATCCTTTAACAGATGTATGTATTATAAGTATATGTATTACAAAGCTTGCTTTTTGACTTGTCTTTTATTCTCTGAATTATATTTAAAAAGTAGACTTACCTAATTTTAATCAACTATATTAATTTTTATCATCTTTAAACATTTTTAAACTAAAAGACCTGAGTTCTTTTTTTTTAATCTAGAAGTTTTAGTGCTTTATACCTCTATCACTTTTTCTCTGTCTCTCTCTTTCTTATAATCAGTTTTAAGATAAGGGTGTGTGTGGTATGAAAAGTAGATTCACTTTTCATCCATAATTCCAGCTTTACAATACCATGTACTGAAAAGGCTCTTCTTGGGACTGCCTTCGCATCTTCATTGAAATTCAATTATCTAATGCCTGTGGCTCCAATTATGTAACCTGTGTATTGTTCTACATATCTATCTTCATATTGTCCACACTGGACAGGAAAGAAGGAAAGAGGAAGAGGACTTCCCTGGAAGGAAATGATGTATTTCCGTCTGGCAATGGTAAAAATGGCCACCATTTCAGAATAATAAAATACAGCTTTAATTTTAATTAATTTTATTTTTGATTAATCATTTAATAGTCCCTAAGCATTTCTATGGTCTATGGATACAACCTGTATACTGGACACGCTATTTCATTGTGCTGTTTTTATAGTGTTCAATAATGACTTTTATTCTGTCACTCACTTCTTTTGTACTCTTCCATTAATAAATTGTAGAATTATTTAAATTAGCTTCTTAGCGTTTAATTAGCATGTGAGAGTCACTTTCACTAGTTAAAAAGTGTAAAAATACATACTCTTTTTTCTCTTTAGATCGTATAAATCTTTCACCTTTTACTAAAAATTGTAAACATATATTGAGGTAAAGAATGGTTAAACTGAGGAAGATGTGATGGGCTCTAATATTTATGAATCATGTTCTGTTTACTGTGGGCTATGTTCTGTGATTTATATTACGAAATTGTAACTGCTACAATTTCTTGTTACACTTCTAAAATTTTCCCATGTAGACCCTGCAACAATCCTTTAAGTTAGGTATCATTATTGCCAGTGTACATATGGGGCCACTCAAGTTCTTGTCCCACTAGGAAGTAGCAGAAATGCCTTTCAAGCTCGCCTGATTTGATTTTCAAATCCCAAAGCTCTCCACTTACTCTATTGCACTTTCACATGGCCATGGAAACACCCTATGAAGTACAACACATGGATGTCAGGGCATCATCTAAAGTTCAAATGGCAATACTTCAATAAGTCCATTAGCTTCCTCCCAGCTAAAATAGATCAGCATCATTTTCCCTTTCCCTGCATTAGAAAATAAAGTGAACTAAGGGCTAACAATTGAATTGGAGAATATCCCTCTACCTTTGTTGGATGAATTAGCATCATGTAACTCAGTGAACACAAGGCAGAGTCTGAGGAGAGGCAGGGGAGGATAAACAAGGAGCGTTTTTAAGGGAGATAATCTTATAAATTAAAAAAGTCCATTGAGAGCAGGAATAAAGTCTAAGCAGGTAATGTATTCAACCAAAGTATTACAGTTGTAAGAAAGAGAGATAGAAGGCCCAAGTCAGTGTTTTGCACAGCCACTAGAAAGAAATGGGGTACTGAGGTAAAGTTGGAGGCCCAAAGAGTGGTATTCTGAGGTGAGGGAGCAAGGGGAGTGGGCAGGTGTAAGATCACTTAATTATCCTTTCTGAAGCTGAACTCGCTCACTGATCTTACACCCCTGCTCTTGCTGCTATGGCATGCACATACAACTAATTCATGGTCTTTTATCTAAAATTTTAAAATACCTCTTAGAGGGGGGGTTGGTATACAAATCAAATTAGAATCACAGTAGGTTGGGAACTGATCCAGGGACTTAATATAAGGACTAAATAATAGAAAGCAAAAATAGCAGAAAACTAAGGTAGTTTGCATTCCCATTATGAATAAAATTTAAATAATGACATCAATACTTGTTCTTTAACAGAAGTGGCACTAACATTGGAACTTAAAGAAACAGAGATAGGCCTTTCAAAATAGGTTGTCAGTGTGTGCCACTCATCTTTTGTCTTCTCTTAAAAATGGCACCATTTTTTTTTTGCATCCACCTGGTCTAGAATGCAGGTTCTAAGGGGAAGATTGAGCACAAAAATATCTATATACACACATATGTATGCGTACACACATACACAGGTGTTCTCATGTTCCTCTCAGGGGTCGATTTTGTTTATATGAATAAATCCCTATGTCCTGATTCTATTTTTATACCTTTCTCTTAGATTCCTCATTGATTATATAAGTTATTTCAATTTAAGTGATGATCAGGCAGGTCTCCATCGGAGGATCTCAAATGTAAGTTCTTCCACAAGTCAGATATGGCCTGATCGTAGGAAAACTGGTAGGGAAATTGAGCAGTTGTAGCTTTCAATCTTACATGGTATAAAGATTGTCTTTGCTAAAGAGACACACTTATAGATCCAACTTGAGACCTCTGGACCAGATTCTACATTAACTGTTTTGATAAATTCTCTGCAATATTAATAAGGAAACATCTAATAGAAAAATTTGATAGAAAGACCTTTAATAAATAAATAAATTGATTGGATGTGTGTGTTAGAAACTCAGATTGAATCTATGTAGTTGATAAGAAGGTAGGGAAATTTGTCATACTTATTTATCTACTTTAAACTACACAGTGAATCTAAAGGATATATTGGACAGATTGATAATTTATTGAACCAAGTTGATAGGTTCCTTTTGTCTAAATGATCCTATAATTGCATAGATAAACCCATGCTTGTAGGCAGGCCAATTGTTCATAGTTAACGCCATGTTAACCATTAGGCAAAAACCTCCCTTGAAATACATGTTTGATGTAGCTTAAGGATGGCCTGTTGTTTGTGTTGGACTAGGTGATGGGCGTACACCTTTTAAAGCTTAAAGATTAAGGTTTTGTGAACTCAAATATTCTAGCTGATCTATGTACCTTAAAAGGTAATGGAGATAAAGTTACCCCAAATTCTAATGTTCAGTTATGATGTCATTAAATTTGAAGTCCAGATGAAAGTTTTAGTGATGTGTAACTTCTGTTGATATTTAAGTATTAAAAGCAATAGGAATATATATCATCTTAATAGTAATTTAAGCTACTGAATTTAAGTAACCATTGCACAGATACCTGGTTTAAAGGATTCCATATTTACAGACTTACATGCTGTGCTTTTCTGCAGCGGAACAGGCTTTAAAAGCCACGAGTATCAAGTGAATAACACTCTATAAACCAATATTTTTAATAGACTAATCTGATTGTCAATCAGCTTCTACACCTATCTGAAGACACATTTGACATTTTGTCTATATTCATTTATCAAGGGTCTAAAAATAGATTTAATTTAATAACATTAGTGTTCAACTTGTCCAACATTCAGCTCCTATTCCAGGGGGAACAATGCTTGTAGCAATGGTAAAATTACGAAAGTTGTTTTATGTCGCGTTAGTTAACATATGCAAGCTTACTTAACATGTGGACGGCAAATAAGTGTAATTACATTAAAACAAGGAGCTGTAGCACAGAAGCAATAAAAATAGACTAGGTTGTATTATTAATTCTTGTGTTAAGGGTTTTGAGCCATGTTGATTGGCCTGAATTTTTTGATTTTGTTATGGTACAAAGGGATTGTTTGAAGTAATTTGTCCCCGAGAGAGGCTCACAATCCCAAGCGGGTTTCAATTCAGCAAAGCAAATCTAATTTTGTTTGCTTTATGCAAACCAGAAGGGGCTGTGGTTCATTCTGTTTTCACTGGAGGGGAAAGGCACACTAATGGGACCTGCTGAAATGCATGCATTGCAAACATCATACCCCTGCATATATTAAATTTAGCTATGTGATGCACTGTGTTCATCATCTCATTGTGTACACAGATACGCTTTAGAACAAAGCCTTTTAATAGCGAGGGAACCTTAGTACATTATGTCAATACTCTATTGTATTTATATTTAATGCTGCCATTGGAATACCTGCCCTTAGTTAGAGTATGTTCATATTTGTGATCATTTTTACATTCCAGCTACTCCTTATGTGGAAGTGGGCTATACACTAGGCTATTATGCTGGACTGTAATTACTTTAAAGCCAACATCTGAAGATTAATTATATGTAGATCGATAAAGCTTTCCAATTTCCCCAGTTTCCACCCCCACACGTATACTCCTTGTATACCTGAGTTAAATTAGAGAGATGCTTAGCACCTTGTTGAAAGACTAGGACACATAACCATCGGAACATTCAGGCTGAAAGACAAATAGAGGATAATAATATCTGCACAACAGGTAATGCTAAAGACCGACACCACCCCTATGACAAATCATCATCCTCCTAGCTGCCTTCTCCCTTTAACTTACTGTGGTTGTCCACAGTAAGGGACCTTCACTAGCAGATACTGCAATGCTGCCAGATATATTTGATCAAATTCATCAAAATTAGAGGTTGCATGTAATGGGAAGGGAAACCAGTACACGATAGATGATAATGTAGTTATTGGCTAGGTGAATTTATTCACATGAAAAGAGAATTATTTGTCAATTAAAATTGCATAATGACTGCCTCTCCTGTCATGCCAGTACCATTTTCAGTGTGTTTTTGTTTTGGAAACAGTTCCAATACTGCAAATAGACAGACACATCTCCAAACCCTTCAATTTGTCACTAGACATTTGGCGGCATGCCTACTTTGCTGTTAATTTTCCAAAACTACATTAATTTGCTGAATGACTTTTGTGAATCAGTTCACATAAAATTCAAGATGATACTTGTCATCTATCAAAGAGTGGCTGTTAAAAGCACAGGTTACTTGTAAAAACACACTGTGTGAATCAGTTTGAAATCTGTGTTTTAGGTTCAAACATGGGTTAGCATTAATGACGCTTTTTTTTTCTTTCCTAATGGAAGTTGCTTAATGAAACATTACAAGGATAATCTTCCTATTGGTTTTTTTCCACTTCTGCTTATCTGTTTCTTTAATTTACTACTGTATACACTGTTAATTTGACTTGATTTGAAAACAACAGACACCTCAGGCAGTTAAAATTCAATGATATAGCCCCAAAATTATTTAGTGTTGTAACATAAGGAATTGGATCATCAAAGTATACTATATCTAACAGTTGTACAATTTAAACACTGAGATATTACCCTTTGCATAGAACCAAGTGGTAAGATCACATGATATTTCAGAAAGAAATTTTTTCAACAAAAGAGGGAACATGGCTGAAGGACATGACAATAGTGACTGGCCTCTTATGACATAAAATCATGGAAAAGTATATTTGTTCCTAAAAATGCTGATTTCTTTATATATGTACTTGTTTTGCTTACAAAATACATTTATTCTATAGAAAAATACTGCCCTAGTCCTGAAATAAACATTGTCTGATAAGCACTGACAAGATAGTGCCAATCAAAGTACATTTTGCTTGTTTTTCAACTTTTATTTTCTATTAGTATGTGTTTGTAGTATGCAATGATCACATTCCCCATGGGAGTTACTACATGTACATAGCACATTCTAATTCTTTTTCATTTTTTATTTGAATATATATGCTCTTACATATGTATATTTTCCTAATATGTCTATATAGTATGCTGTAGTACATTATGCAATATAAAGTGTTATGATATACCCCATATGTGTATAGCCCTGGGTATTTTATGAATATGCTTATTATATTAAAGTTCATTATAAACTATTATAATTTGATTGGCTTAATACAACCATAGGAGTTCAGTTAGGGGCAAAAAGTTTTATGGGTCCTTGAATTCAAACCTGCAATAAATGCCATAAGAAATCATGCTACTTTTAGCTTTCAGTCTAGAAAGGCATCTGTGGCCAAAAAAGCCCCCATTTTGAAATGCTAACTATTTATGAACTATGCCCTTAGATTTTCTAACTTTCTCTTCTATTCCTGGTCTACTTTCTCAGTTAAAAAGCAGAGAAAGCTTGAGAAGGGAAAGAGGAATTGGAAAATGGGGGGTAAACCCCTGTTATGTCACACTGGTATTCAGTTACTACTAGTCCTAGCTAAACCTGCACTGTATTTATTATGGTTGGTACAATATCACCCTCAGTGGGAATGAATAAAATTGTTTCTAGTAAACCAACTTGTCCTAATAATATTCTAGACAAAGCTCTGATATTCAAAACATGCTTGTAGATGTCTGATTAGGGAAATTTGCTTTAATTCCGTAGTATGTCTTTATGAAATGCAGCAGAATGTGCAAACTCTACCACAGTCACTGTAAGTCCTTCGCAGACATGCCTTCTCAACCTTGCAGTATCATCCTGAAGGCAGAGTCTACCCAAATTCCTGTTCAGCTCAGGAGCCTCACTTTGCGTGTGTAGTTATGTCTGTTCTCAGCAAGCTTCTACCCAGTAGTATCCCAATAAATGTTTCACTGTAGCTCTGGGGAGGGCAACCCCTGATTTGAAATGGGGGCCAACTCCATGATACTCATGTGACATCTGATCATCAGGAAATAGACAGGAAGTCTCACACCATTCCAGAGTATTAGTTTCACCCCTTCTACATGCAATAATGGAAATAGCCTCAAGAGTACAAGTACAGTAAACTACAGTAAACTGAGACGTAACAAGTTTGGAGTACTTATTTTTTAAGATCATTCATTGTAAGGCTATATACTATATACTTTATAGACTGTAAGGTTATATACTCTTATTAATTTTAATAGTAGCTATATATAACAGACAGCTTCCAAAATAACATAAGAGGTGGCTCTTAGGAGTTAGTATGAGCAGCCCCAGTACATTCTCACTTCTATCCCGTCTCAGCACACACTGCAGTTAGCTTCCCTGTTCCCTAACATTTGTCCAGAGTTATGCCTCGGCAAATGGGAAAATAAAATATTTGTCCCAGCAGTAAGTAAAATAGCTTCTTGCTTATCAGTTTCTCCTCACACGGTTGTGTGGTGTTGCCCCCACCTATATTTTCAGTGGTGCATTCTCTTTTCTTTCCATCAAAGTTCCTAGTTTGACCTTTATTTTATTCAACTGCAAGGGAAACACAGCCTCTGTCTGCATTCCTTTGTCTAAGAATAGTGATTCTGCACTCACACATAAAGAAGAGTAGAAAGAGTGCGGCTACACAATGGTGTGGAAGGCTATGAAATTTTACTGACACAGGTCTGGGAAGACTGCCTGATCTGTATTTGGAACAATGCTATTTTGTTTAATTTGATATATGTGTGGGCTTTTTATTCAAATAGAGTTGAACAGTTTGTTCCAGTGGAGGGAAAGGAGCTGCTTGTTACAGAAAGGTTATTTATCGTTCACTGTAACACTTGGCATTCTGAAGAAAATTGTGAGGATTCTCCTTCTGGGGCTGCATGTTGCTCTCCTAGCCTCTGAACAAAGAGATGGAGCAAAACCTGAAAGAAAGATCCTTGGAGTCTGTTTCAGGAAAATGTTTCAGATATCCTCAAATGAGGGTGCTTTTTGGCCTTTAAAAATATTCAGCTATCCATTCCATCACTCATTTTTGCAGCTAATTGGACATTTTAAAGTAGGAATTCCCATTGCTTCGAAAGATTCCATGCCAACATCAATTAACACCTTCTCGGGGAAAAGTATACAGAAGAAGAGCTAAAGAAATTTTAGCAGTGTAAGCACAAATGAACTTAGCTATCCCAGGCTATATTTTTATTCAACATTGCTCTAAAGTACATGTTTTTACACTGTAATTGTAACTTTGTCTTATTTCCTTGGTTTCAACCCAACCACTGTCCATTCAGACTCAGTTCTGCTTTGACTCATTTATAAGCCCTTTCATATTAAAACTTCCCAATCACCATACAAGTAACCTTCCTCTTAGAAAGTGAATGCATCCTACAAGTTCAAATACTGTAGCCTTTTCTAAGATCCTTAGATGTGAAAAACAGCCCAATCAAATGGACAGAATAAAACTATGCCATTTACTTTTCTACTCACTCAATAAATATTTACCAGCTATGTACTATTTTGGGACACTATAATAGATGCCTATATATTAAAAAATAAACTTGTCTATTCAAAAACATTCAACAGATATTAATACAAGTGAACTAAATCCAAGTTCATCCTTTATTTTTCCACGGGAGGTCCATTAAGCCTGGACTACCAACTAGCACTTATGAAATATTTCATTCTTGTTTGTCTTTAACTTTATGTCCTTCTTTTCTTCTACCTTTCCTCAGGCCTTCTGAAACATCAGTACTTGTCAACTACAGGCTGTAGACACCTCTATGTATACCATTACTTCCCAGTTAAAGGCTGCACACACTCGGTATCTATCAGTACTTGTCAGCTAGCATCTGTATACACCATTCACACCATGAGGCTTGGTGTCCTTTTTGATCTTCAGTAAATATTTGTCAGATTAAATTGTTTTCTTCCTTTCTTCCATGAGCTCACCCACACCTCCATTAGGGCAAATATGTGCAGATTCAGCCACAACACCTGACAATATATAATTCATGCCAAGCAGAAAATTTAGCTTTAAAAAGAGAAAATCATCTCATTTTGGGGCAAAGAGCATCAGAATAACTCACATAATGAAGTGGGATATGGTGGAGGGGATAAGGCAGACATTGAAAATGAACCTCCAAAGATGGCTAGAAATTAATATGCATGGGGCATGAAACAGAACCTAACAGAATTTGTTACTGAATAGATCTGGATATTCTTCCAAACTATAATCTTAAAGTATACAAGCTATATAGAATAACACTGACCATAACCCACACAGCTGCATTGATGTCTATTAATTTTCTCTTTCTGGCAGGCAGATTTAAACTTCAGTCTTACAGGATGGGATCTTGAAGCCAAGTATTACACTTGAAGAAGAAAAATAGGAATAGATACATATGAAAAGTATGAGCAAAGTGGAGTAGAAGGTGATAGGAATTTGTGGTCCACGAAGTAAGAGCATGTTAGTTGGCCAAAAGAGAAGGTCCTTTTTCCATAATGAATGATAAAGTGCCAGTTATTGAGCAACTTGTAGTAGTCAATTTTCCTACCATTGAGGCACAATACTTAAGGAAGGAGAGGTTTAATTTGGCTCACAGTCCAGAGGATTCAGTCCATGGTTGGCTGGGTCTAAAGAAAAAATATTACAGCAGAAAAATGTGACAGTACAAAACTGCTTAGTTCATGGCAGCCGGGAGGCAGACCAGGGGAAGAGTGCCAGAGAGAAATGGGGGAAACCATACCTCTATGACCCACCAGACACAGCCAAGAATGTGCTCTACAATCTGCTAGAGTTTTCTTAACCCAGTGAAATTGGCACATCAGTATTTACAGTCACAATCCACACATTTTCAACTTCATACCCGACATTATCTACTTAAACCATATTCCTTCATTTCCAATAAAGACAATAGCAAGTTTGTAATTCTGCCTAATATAATATAACTATCCTGCACACAGGAGAAAAGAAATAATCCAATCCCCAAAGCCTTAATAGGTCCAACATTTTCCAAAATACCAAATCCAAGGTTCTTGTGAGACTCCAGGCAAACTCTTAGCCATGAACCTCTGTTAAAAGTAAAAAATAAGATATATAATCCCAAGAAACAATGCCACAGGGTAAATATTATTATTTCAAAAAGGGGGAACAGAGGGACAGAAAAGAGTCAGACCATAGCAAGACTGCAAACCAGTAGGGAAGATACTGGGCCCTGCACTTCCTTGTCCAGTATCTGGGACAGAAAGTAGTACAATGTGAGTTCCAAAGGGCATGGGTGGCCACACACTTATGACCTTCCTGGGTGTAGACCACAAATTCGCTCTCTTGGGCTGGGTTCACTCACAGACTTTGGCTGTCCTTAACCCACACTCCATGTCCCTGCAACCTCTAAATTCCTGGCATGTCCACTGCATCTTCGGTTTCATTCCCACATCTTCATGCACTGCCCTCTCGGTGGGTCCTTGCCTTTCTTTGACTCTCAGTGGATGCCTCCCTACACCACCACTCTTGCATCTTACATGCCAGTAAAACCAGGAGCAAGTAGACAATGCCAAAGTCCAGTGTCAACTGAACAGAAGCTAGGCTGTCTTTGGACCATGGCTATAATAGCCTCTGAGTATCCAGCTATCTAAGCATGGTAAAATAAATCCCAGTGTAGTGGTTGATTGATTATGTCAATTTGAGAAGTTTAGAAGCATAACTAAACTTGGCTCAGCAATTGGCTCAGCAATTCTACATCCTAGGGTGTAGAGGAGCCACCCTAGGGTGGATCATCACCTAGATAACATAAAAGGAAGATGAGGACAGACAGAGGAACTTCCATTCCTTTTGGAGGAGCTCCAGTCTTCACCTTCAGCTTGGACTTAGTCTCCTGGCTTCCAGTGCAGACTCTGGCTTCCACCTTGGATCCTTCAGCCTTCTGTCACAGACTCATCAGCCTCCTGGTACGGACTTGCATGGAACTCTGCAGTGAACTCCAGACCCTGGACTGATTCCTTTGGTCTTCAGTGTGCAGACACCCTCTGCATGCTTCCCCACACAACTCTCTGGCTGACCGTAGCAAGCCAATCTTGTAATTTCTTATAATTTGCACATCCTGTGTTATATCTGTTTCTGCAGTAAAACCCTCACTGATACACCCAGGAAACCAAGTCCCTAGGAGGCACTTCTTGAGCATGGGTCCCAGGGACTCTTCTTAAATGAAAGGTTGAAACTTTTGCACTCTAGAGTCTGTGATGCATGAGGGCTTTCTGAATTTTGCGGTGATTTCAAAGCATCTTTCTTCTCATCCCTGTACAAAGTACTTATTTTTTAATGATGCTAATTATACCTCCTTTGGCCCCAAATTTACACATCGTTCCTTGTAGGCCAAACTTTGAGACTTTCCAGTTTTTGATCTCTGGTCTTTTGTCCCTGACTCTCACTATAAATCTCACTACAACTATCCACTAGCAACCATGTCCCAGCTTAAATGTACAGTGGCCTTCAAATTTCCTTGCCCAGGTTATTTAGTCCCCTATCCTTAATGTCAGTCTTCTGCAAAGCCTCATACCATGAGCAAAATATAGACATTTTCTATCATAATGTAACATGCATGTACTCTGGTCCAACTACCAATGGAATTATTGTCCTCAACCAAAACTTTTGAGCTCAACCTACACTTCCTTTCAGTATCCTGGTCTTGTGAACTCCAAGAAAAATCACCCATCAAGCTCTGTTTACAATATTCTAAGATTTGTGTAACACACATCGCCAAACCTTTCCAAAGTCTTCCCATAAAGCAGTTCCCAAAGCTTCTAAACCACACGATTAGATATAATCGTAACAACAACTGAACTTCTCTGCTACTAATTTTCTGTATTAGTCAGCTTCTCCTTTTTTGAGAAAGAAATACCAGACACCCAAAAGTTAAAGGAGAATAGATTTATTTTGGCTTACATTTCAAGGTTTTCAATCCATGATCAGCAGGTTTTGAGGCAGAAATCTTATGGCAGAAGCATGTGGCAGAGTGAAGCTGCACAGCTCTTGGCAGCTGGAGGGCAGTGCAGGGAAACAGTGCCAGAGAGGAAATGGGGTTGGACCATGTACAGTAGCCAAGATCATGCCTCCATCACCCATGCAACCACATTCAAGAGTGTGCTCCAATTTCTATGTATTTCTTAATCCAGTGATGTTAACATATCAAGATTAACAGCCATGCAACTATTATGAGCCAGACATGTATGTTTATTGTTATCTTTAAAAAAAAACGGGCAGTGCAGATGTCCAGGAGTATTAGTCTGCAGTAATTATATGACACACTCAAACTCAAGCCAGTGGGTGTAGAAGGGTTGGAAAATGGGTTGGAGACTTACGAAGAGACTACAAGGAATTCAAGCTTAATCTTGTAAAAGGTTTACAAAGGAAATAGATTCTAAGAAGCCATGATACATATAGGAAGATTTTAGTGCCTGTATAGGATTTTCTTAAGATGGCCTGGGTTAAGTTTCAAAAATGTCTGAATGTTGGCATTGACTACAGATTTGGAAAGCAGGAATGAATCTAAGAACAATTTAAGAGAAGACATTAAAATTGCTTGACAACAGGATTTCAGGGTATTAGAATCAAAAGGAAGCAAAGAGGATTGGAATGAAGTTATATCATGTGCATGTGATGTGGTGTATTTATTGACTATAAAATGTACTGATATACATTAATGGTCATAATGAATTTGACCGCTGTCATGTTAAATATTTTTCTTCTGAGACCATGAACACTTTCTAGTGTCTACTACTTATCCTCCTCCCCTATTACTTGATTCTTTCATCCCAAAACCTCATAATGAATTGTAGATACAACTAACAAATACGATCTGAAAAAGGTGAAACAAACTGAATAGAGTCACTTGGCAGGAAATCACAGTGTACAGCTGTGAAAACCTGTGAAGTTTTCAAAGACTCCTTTGGCCAAGAAGTAAAGCATGAGGCTTAGTTACTCTCTCATTGCTGGGACAAAATACCTGATACCCACAAGTAAAAAGAAGAAAGGTATATTTTAGCTCATAGTTTGCAGAAATTTCTTTCCACAGTTGGCTGGCTGCACATGGGGCGACATGGCAGAGGGGTGCGGGAGAGCAAAAACAGTTCACGGCATGCCAGACAGGAGGCAACCTAATTTCCTTCCCTATTTATTCCATCCAAAGTACAAGCCTATTGGTTGGTACCACCCATACCCAGGGACTTGTAAGTCCATCATCCACACTCAGAACTATGCCAAACCAATCAGTGGACTGATCCAGCATCACGACCATGATTTAGTCACTCCCAAAAGACCCACATGAGGCTCTGAGGGGAAAACTAATGTAAACATAACAGCATATCTCAGACAGATGGGGTTCTGTTCCAAGTACAGCTCATATGGGAGGTTTAAAAAGGGCAGATAAAGAAATCTGGAAAGAATGTGGAGGATCAAGCTGTATAGAACCTGAGGGAAAGAGGGATGTCATTGATATGATAAAGGAGAGACTTGTGAAATTCATGGAGTAGCAGAGAAGGCCAGCTTAAAAGTGCTTCAGTGTTATGCTAGATGGGAAGATGTAGAAAAAGGAATGAATGTAAATTTAATTTCATCAGAATAAGTTAAAGTCATTGTTGTTGCTTTGTTAGGTTTTTTTATCTTTAAAATAAAAAAAAGGTCAGGAAACAATGCTGGACCATGGTGCCAGCAATAGTGATCAAATGGTTATAGGCTCCAGAGCTAAGTGTCTTTTATTCATGCGTGGAAAGCATCCTTTACACAGCAACTGTCATCTAAAAGTCTTACATAAAGTTTGAACACATTCTGGCCAGCAGAAGTTTCACCATCACGTCATCCATAAAAGCCAAGTGAGTACTAGAGAGGCAGCCAGTGTTTACTATTTGCGTTCCTGTATCTTTAGGCACCACCGAGGAGGAGGTCAGTTTCACTCACTTTTATGCCAGAGCTCCATTCCCCAAATATGAAGTCACTCTGACAGGAAACAAGCCACTTAAAGCTCCAAAGGTCAAAGAGATGATGCTAGTGACGTTATCCAGGTTCCAAGAGCTCCACCAGGACATGAGAGTACATGTTCCCCCAGCCGCCATGATAACATGTAAATGTTGCACAGAGTCCAGAGACGGTGGAAGAAGTCATGCAAGAGAAAGGAGAAACAACTCTGAAATCATCCAGAAATGTAACATCATCGTCATCTTTATGACTCTAAATTATGAGAACATCCCTAAAATACATTCATGTGAAGTTGAATGTATGGCAGATTCTTCTGTCTTCCCAACAAGGCAGAGTCCATGAAAGGAACTGATTCAAATGTTAACCCTTCTGATTGATTCAAGAGTTGATGACACTATGCATACACAAATGACTCTGAAAACATTTGGCCAGCCCAATCCATATATTGGATACTTGAATCTGTTTTGTAAGTGCAGACAAGAAAGATTGGCTATCATGTTACATGAATTATCAGTGTCATTATTGGAATTATCACATAAACTCTTCTTCATGGACCTACTTTCCTCAGACTGGAAGCTTTTTCTTTATTTTTATTCTTAGTCCTTCCCCTTCTTCCATGTCTTTCTTCCTCCTTTCTTCCCTTCCTTTCTTCTCTCTTTCCTTTTTTCCTTTCTTTCCAGATGAAGAGTGAAGTCATGTCCAAATCACAGCAGATTCCTCCCCATATTTCCAGTGAGGGTGTGGGACATATTTTGTAGGGAGAACCAGAGTCACCTCAATCTATGTGCTTGCTTTTGGCAGTGACCAGGACCGTGTCCACAGTCAGCCAAAAGAACTCTGATGTAATTGCCAGTCAGTCCCTCCGTAAATAAATCTTCTAAAACAATGAGTCATGCATGTAAATATTGCCCTTGCTGAACATATTTATTGTGTGTTGATGTTGATTGTTTAAAAAGGGGTTATGGTTCAATAAATTGAACACCTGAGCTGAGCCGCTTGTAGGATGAAATTGAGAGATGAGCAGATCAATTTAGACTCACTTCTACTTTTCGATCTGTTTAATAGATTTTTAAAACTACAGTTAGAGCCCCACAGAGGCAGCAGCACTTCGTGTTCTACACACCCGCCCTCAGGCAGCCCTTATCCTGGCCCTCCCTAGTTTGGCCCTTGGAAGGGCTGCTGAGACTGAGAGCTAAAATTCACAGAGAATGCTCTTGGCCTCTGCTCTCTGCTGAACTGGGCTCATTTATCCAGCTGGTATTGTGAGTTTGGGGCCACGACAGTACATCTGACCCCTTTGGGGTAAAATTTGATCTGGCATTTCATTTCAAGGGCTCAGCCACCGGTCTGTCAAATCTTCATTTTGCGGGTGCCCACTAGAAGTGCTGACGCTTGTCTCTAACTCCCTCGCTTTCATCTTTCACTGGCAATAAACATGTCACCCTGCTGAGGTGAAACACAATCTGGAATTAAATTTACTGCATATAAAATATAGTGCCCTCTTTATTGGTTCAAATACTTGTCACTCATAATTTATTTGCCTGTGTATGGCCTTCATGCAGGAGCAAGAGTGCTGCCGACCAGGAGCGGGCTTGGATGTTCATTTTTGCTGTGATCTTTTTCAGTTTTCATTCTTTCCCATCCTTGGTCCTAAAATCCCACTTATTCACTTCAGTTAATCTGTTTTCTATGAAGCACCTCAAATAAAACTGGAGCCCTTCACCAAAGTGTGGCAAGCGTGTCCCTGAAAACGCTGGCATCAGGCTTCTTGGCGGAGCGGTTGCATGCTCGCTAGGCAGTGGCAAGAGTGTGGCACCTGGTAATGCCCTCCAGTGAGCAGACCCCCGAGTACAATTGGGGCGGAGGGGGATTTAGCCCTCATCAGTTTCAATCTCCCACTTGCCATGCCTTCCCTTCTGGCACTCAACTTTTTCATGGTTTATTCCAAATACTGTCGATCAGCTTTAACTAATACAGTTCTTGTATGAAGCACCTCTTTAATCTCCTCAAACACAGATGTGGAAGCACAGCTTAGAGCATGGAGGCCAACAAAAGCCCTCTGCCTGTACTAGTGATTAGCTTTGATTGACACAGAGCCTTCTGCTTTCCTAGGCATCCTTTCACACCCACAAATGACTGTCTGCAAACGAAACACACAGGGTACAGTGGGCACCAGCTTTAGTAAATTTTCGGGGCAACCCTATTAGAAGATAATTCGTAAAGGATGCACTATATACTGGATGTGGGGCTCCCCTCCCATTGCTATTTCACTTTATCCCTTAGCTCTGTCTCTTTATAAAAAGTCTTTTAATGAACATTAATTTCTCATTCAGAATAGCTGAAATGCACATTGATGTATATTTAATTTTAACCTCTCTTTTCATCCTGGGATCGCATATACTAAAATAAACAACAACAAAAATGTTAGGCTTCAAACTCCTTTTAAATATGGGTTCAAACTTTGACTTCAACCCTCCAATGGAATTAAAAATCACCAGAAATGAGTAAATGTCAGTGACACAAATCTGGATTCCTATAGACTATTCAAATTACTTTAAGAAATGTATTAATGTCAGTGGCAGATACTGTGTTTTTGCTCTGTATTAATTCTACCAACTTGTCTCATTTTGGCTTCTGAAGCCTGGAAAATACCCCAACTTGCTGTGGTTGTGAGGAGCTGTCTGTCAAAGTGCCAATGGGTAAAACGTCCTTCCACTTGGCAGAAAGAATGTCTTTCCCAGGCAGGAGCACTGTGGATTTTCCAAGTAGCTCTCAGCTGCTTCCAGGATGGCCCTCAGGGTTCCTGTTCTATCTCCAGAGACCCCTGATTTGCCTTACTCCTAAAACGCCTGGGTGTAAAGTTTTCTGGAGTTTGAAGATGTCATTTCTTTCTTCACTCCCCTCCAAAAACAGTCTCTTTATGACTAGCCATGAATGTGAAATGTCTCTCTCTGCCTGCTTTTTCTAAGCAGTAGTGTAAGTGAAGAGAGAAACTTCAGGTAGGAATTCTTGTTCCAGCCAACTATGAAATGCCTAATTTTATTTGCATCTGCACACATATGCAGTTAGATGTTTTATTCATTATTTACACACTTACTTCCAAAAGAAACTTATGAAAAAAGAAAGCACTCACTATTTTCTACTTTTCATTTTAAAAGATTTCAAAGTAGTCTGTTAAGTTTAATATTGACTTTCCAAATGCTTTCAACATGTTCTTAAAATGAATTACATATATAGAAGCAGAATAATTAGAAGACAAATGTTAATATCTTTAAAAGCATCTTACCTCCTCAATAATTTTAAGATTATAGAAACAAGAGTGAAAAATAATTTATTCCATATACAATTTCCATTCAAAGGCGGAAACTGAGACCCAAGTAGTTTAAATGACTTATTCAAAATTTTTCAGTTAGTGGATGGAAGAGTAAATAATAAAGTTCAGTTTTCTACCCAATTTTATTCTCAGTACCTCCTGGGATTATTGGCGTATAATAACTTCTAGGGAAATATCTATTGAATCAATGCACACCAAGGTTCTTAGACCTTAAGGCTGACAGTTGTTGCTGATAGACTGTATGTAGGGGAATGAACCAATGGTTTACCTTAGACCAGCAGAAGAGTAAGAGAAAATATTATTATTTGGAAAAGTCCCATAAAGTACTTCTTTTATACTTTTAAGATCTTCATTAAGTCATTAAGTCTTCAGTAAGTGAAAATTATACTATTCCCTTGAAATTAAGAAATGTTAAAGTCTAAAGCTTGATTACTATTTTAAGAAATTCAATGAACTTTGAGCTTCTGTTCTGTGTTTGAAAGAATACTTCTGTATCCACATGTACTGTTTCCACAATTACATTATTACTTCCTTCACAAATGAGGAAAAGTTCAAAATGGAAAAAAAATGACTTAGAAGAATTCACAGAAAATATAAAGTAAAGCCAATTTTAAGCCAGGTTTTCTGACTCAGAATCTATGTGTCCTCTGTGACTGGCACAAAGTTGCTGAAATGAATATCACACCAGCCTGAAAGAACTCACAATAAAGACTAATTATAAAAGTGAGAATCTGATTTTTGGTTCATTCCCCATCTACTCAATTGATATATCATCTCTTATGTTTACTTTCTTCCTTTTAACCATTCTCCAAGTCATTCTCTGCATATTATTTGAATTTTCTTACACCCTTAAAAAAAAAACCTTTGAAGCTACTGTCTGTTACAGTGTATAAAATTTCACTAGATATTTTAGAAAGTGTGATTTTCTTTCACAATATTATACATAGCCAACAAACTAATCAGTTTTATACAGCACTTGTCATAATAATTTTTTTCAGATTTTTGCTTATATTTTAAAGTATTTTGTATAATACTTGGATTATTTGGTCTTTATTTACAGTTTTATTGAAATTAAAAATCTACCATATAAGCACCAATAAAATAAAATGTGAAAAAGCACATCTTTAAGATTTTGTTATGTAATTGTATACAAGTATATTATTCCCAGTTGGCTATAATGACAACTATCTTAAAAGTACATAAGTACAAACTTTTGTTTGAAGCATCAAATGTTTTACATTATAAGTCCACTAAATATGATTTTGTAAAATTAACATTATTTTTCTTGCCACACACATGAGTTGCTTATGTCTCTAAAACTTATGAGCAGAAATTCAGGGAAGAGAATGTTAGAGAAGATGGAGATGACAAGAGATGCTAATGCAATGATGACTTCCAGAGTGACAGTGTTATTTTTATTTGGCAATAGTGAAGGTCATATGGAATCTACCAGAGCCTTTCACTGTAAATAGGGGAATGGAATTTAGATATCAGTGAGTTCAGGAGTGAATAGAAACTGAAGAAATGAGACAAACATAGACATTTGCTTGGCTGGATAAGTATTACATAAATAAAATAAGACTATTTTTTTCTTCTCTCTTGCCATCACATAAACACACACACACATACACACACAAACACACACACACACACACACACACTGAGGATTGAATTCAGACTCTTCCTACTCAGCTACATCACTAATCTAGTCCTCTTTAAAATTTTTTATATTTAGAGATAGGTTCTTGCCCAAACTGGGCTCGAACATGCTACCCTCCACTGACCTCAAACTTGTTGTCCTCCAGCCTCAGTCTCCCAGATTACACGTGTGCACTACTGTGTCCAACTGAAAGTGTATTGTTAGAAAAAATTCTCTCTATACTTGATAAATATATGTTAATTGTTGAACTTTTGGAAGCAATGAAAAAGGAGGAAGAAAAGCAAAGTAATCCAAAACTCCATCACTCACAGACTGATAAATTTTGGTCTCTTTCCTTCCTTTTTCTTTCCTTTCCTTCCACACAATTTTTTCATAATATTAAAATTATTCTATATATACAACTCTGTATACTTTTTACTTAGCGTGGTTTTGTGCATTTATAACAGAGATTAACCAATGACTTGGAGGTGATGGAAGAAAATTGAACAGGGACACAGAAGGAAAGAAGGAAATAAACCAATACAGGTTCATTTATGGAGGGCAGGACATATAGGCTGAGTTGAGTTGTGTAGGTTTTAAAAGAGTAGAATGGAAACACAAGTATTTAAATTAAGAGATTGACTGTGAACAAATAAACACATTGGTTACAAAGCTAAAACTGCCCTCCAAAAGAAACGCATATTTCAAAAATGTGTTTATTTTTATTAATATATGTTTGCAGTTCATATTGTTTACACTCGTGGGAGTGGTGACATGTACATATTACAGCTTCTTTCATTTTTTAAAATCCCTTTCCATTTCCTCCCCTGTCCCCACTAATTCCTGTATCCATCTTCTTATACTTGGTATTATTTGTCTTAGCTCATGCTGTGCTGTATGGTGTCTACATTAATTGGGGTTGCTAGCTTCCTGTACCTGGCATATGTTTATTCTTCTGATTTCCCCTTCTTCTCCCCCTCACCCTTGCTTTTGTTCCCTTGGACTGTCTGGCTAGTGCAAAAGAGCCTTCCTGTTGTCTCTTTCTATCCATCTTATGTCATTTTGTTTGTACTTTGCCTCACTCAAGTGAGCGGTACTGTAGGGTATTTAAGCTTGTGTTCCTGGTTTATTTCACTCAAAATTATATTTTCAGGATATCCATTTTCTAACAAACGTCTCAAATCCATCATTCAAGCAATATTCAGTTATACAGGGATAGCACATTTTCTTTATCCAGTTATTTGTTGATGGCTATACAGGCTGCTACCAGGACTTAGCTATTTACAAATTGTGCTGCTATAAAACATTGGCATGCAAGTACTTCTGTAGTATGATAACTTAAGCTCTTTGGGGAAGAGGCTGGGTCATATGGAAATGGCTAGGTCATACGGAATTTCTTTCTCTTGATGAATCTTGTTAAATGTTTATCTATTTTAAATATTCTTTCAAAGAACCAGTTCTTCAATTCCTTGATTTTTTTTTACAGATTTTTAGTCTTACTTTCATCAATTTCTGCTTTAATTTTTATAATTCCTCCCCTTAATTTCAGTTCAGGGTTGGTTTGTTAGGATCTCTCAAGTATCTCAAGATTTCTCATAAAATTATTTATTTGAGCTTACTCTGTTTTCCTAATGTGAGCATTGACTGTGATGAATCTTCCTCTAGGAGTGCTTTCATAGTGTCCCAAACATTTCCTTGAGATGTACCATCATTACTGTTAACATCCAGAAATTTTTAAATATCTCCTTTGACTTTTCTGTAGCCTATTGGTTGTTTAGGAGTGTGTTATTAATTTTTCAGAAGCTTTTGCCTTTCCTGAAATTTCTTCTGCAATTGATTTATTTTTTCATTGCACATTGGTCTGATAGTATACATGGGGTGATTTCCATTCTTTCATATTTATTTAAGCCAGATTTGTGGACTAGCACATCAACTGTTTTGGAAAAAAAGTACCATGTACTTCTGAAAAGAATGTATATTTTATTGTATAAGGGTGGAATACTCTATTAAATCCATGTATTCAAGGGTGTGATTCAGCTCTGAAATTTCTTTATCCACTTTTTTATTTAGTTCATTATTCCTTTGTGAAAGTGGGGTGTTAAAGTCCCCTGCTGTGATAGTGCTAGTGTTTATTTGATCTTTTAATTTCAAGTTTTTCTTTTATGAAGATAAGTGCTCCAGTATTTGGTGCATATATGTTTATCAGTGTTATCTCTTCTTGTCAGATTGTTCCCTTAACTAGTAACTAGTATGTAGTGTCTTTCTTTGTCTCTTCTAATCAGTTTTTAACTTGATGTTTACCATATCTGGTATTAGAATCACAACCCCTTCTTGATTTGGGGTATTGGTGCATGAAATGTTGTTTTCCATCCTTTAATTTCTAGCCTATGAATATCTTTTTTAGATTAAGTGAGTTTCTTGAATGCAGCAGATTGCTGGATTCTGCTTTTTGATCTCATCTGCCAGGTTGTGTCTTTTGAATGGAGAGTTGAGGTTGTTAACATTAAGAGGTATTACTGATGTGTTGGTTACTCATTGGCTAATTGAGAAATAACATGCCCTCATATCTTGTTTTGGGTCTCTCATTGGCCTAGATAAGAAATCCACAGCTCTAGTGTAAGCATCATAACAACCTGAGCCTTGATCTACAGTTACTGTTCACTACATGTGATGGCTGTGTCTCTCAATACTGGTGAAAAACAGCATTCACCAGCAATTTTACAGATTCAGTTATCGAAAGCAGAAGGGGTAGGGGAATGAGTAATGTCAGAGAGGTAAGAAGAGAAAAGAAAAAGTGATTTGTCTTATTTTGTTTTAAGTCCTCTGTTCCGTGGAATGGGAAGGAGGAAATAGGAGGGGTCAAGGGATCTTACTGATGTCAATGGGATCTTGTTATATATTTGTAAGGGAATAACAGGGAAGACTGAGTCCAAAACTGGTAATGGGAGATGGAGATGGGAAAGAATTCTATGATTGAGATAAATATTAGAAAAGAGTTTAAGGGACAGGTAAAGAGGAAGGAAAAATAAAATTGAGAGTGAATAAAACACAAGAGAAAGGCATCAGGCAAAGAGGTATGGGTAACAGTAGGAGGAATATCCATGGAAAAGAGAATTCTCTTATGCTCTATAAACTATATTGGGAGGAAAGAATGGCAAGAGTAAGCACACATACGCAGACATGCTTCTAAAAGAAAAAAGTATAAAATAATAGAATAAAAGTGTGTGGGGAAATGTTCAGAAGGAAGAAAACAACAAAGAGTAAAAAAAGTAAAAGAAATTTTAAAAATACAATAAAATTTTTTAAATGAAAAGTATAATACAAAGAGTAACAAAAAAAAGTTTTCTATTGTTTTGAACCTGTGGCTCCTTTTCTCAGGCTCCAGATAAGGTTCATACCTTAGTCCTTGCTCATGCTAAAAATCTAAGGTGGCAGTCTGCCCCTAGAATGGTGTTGGGTGTACAGATCTTCTTACAGTGGAAATGGTATTGGGATGATATCGTACCTCCAATAGCCAAATAATATAAAGGAAGAATTATAACTCACACTCTCTTAGCCTGCTAGATGTCCCATACACTAAATTTGTGTTCTTTAATATCAAAGAATTAATTCTAAAAACAACAGAAGTTAAGATCAGAAAATATTCTGGTAGAGAAAGAAAACTCTATTTATTGTGGAAAGAAAGTTTCTGTCTAAGAGAGACACAAAGGTCCCCAAGTAGGTTGCTGGGACCCCAATTCTCAAGGGGTTTTACACAGCAAAACCACAAGCTAAGGCAGGTGTAAAGTGGGACAAAACTATAATCAACTAATACAACTGCAAGTATAGTCACTTGGGGAACATCAGTCTAAGAGGAAATCATAGCATGGGTATGAGGTGGAACAAAGCTATGGTCAACCAATAAGATTATAAGTATAATGGTTTAGGTAGTATTGATCAAATGGGGAAGCAAGTCACGTAGCAAGTGTACAGAGACTGTCAGAGAGTTTTCTTTGAAGGGAGGTTTTGGTTTCCCCCTCATGACAATTGATCCCTAGTTTGAATATATATCAGTGCTGTTCATCCCTAGGGGAAGTACCTGGGTATAGCATTTTCTCTGTCCAGAGGCCTGACCTTCAAAGGATGTACCTTCAGCCACAGTTGTCCTTGCATTAACTTCTTCTGAGGTCCTAGCCCTATCTGACTGCCTAGAATATTTCTAAATAACTTTGCTGTCTATAACAGAAACATGGCTGGGGATATAGCTCAGCAGCACAAGTGCCTGCCTAGCAAGCACAAGGTCATGAGTTCGATTCCCAGTACCAAAAATAAATAAATAAATAAAACTGAAACATGCACCAATGTGAGCTTCTAGTCCTGCAGCTCAGGCTGAACCTGGCTTCTGACCACAGGAGCTGAGTCTGTGATCACTGGGCCCTGCCCCTCAGTAGGATTCCCCCAAGTCTGCTCTCCAACTGCCAGCAGCCTCTCCTGACTGTCCCTCCCTCATCCACTCTGGGAACTTACCAATGTGAAGCAGCCACAGGGGTGTTCTGGGACCTGGATTCAAACAGCCAGCCCTTCCCTACAATGGCGTCCCTGCTAGCTCCTGCTCTGTGTCGCCTTCTTCCTGCTGTCTCCTACTGCCTAAGACTTCCTTGCTCCCAGGGTAGCTCTCTTGTTCTCCAAGAGCAAAGACGTTGTTAGTTTCACTTTGCCTCTGGCAGCTACTCATGCAGTTTCTCCTACCTCTGCATCTTATTTTCTCCTCCTCTGTCAGTTCCCTGAGGTTCCCGTGTCCCTTCCACTCACTTCATTCCCACTCCAAGCTGTTGTTTTCCAGATTATAGATACTATCTCCCAGAGAAAGAGAGTTGCTGGCATTCATTGCCCCTCCCAACCCTGCAGAGAAGCCCATTTCTAAAAGATACCAGAGAATGGAAATAAAAAGCCAAACTGCCTAAGAATCAAGGTCATGGGCCTGGACACTAAAGTCACCTAAATTGTTGGTAAATCTTGGGAAATAAAAAAGAAAAAAGAAAAAAAGAAAAAAAAACATATAAGTGGGGTGTCAGTGAATGGGAATCAGTGACTAGAAAAAGATGAGATAACATTTTTAAAAGAGTGGTAAAGAAAAATGGCATATACCCAGGTGGAGAAGAAGAGGTTACAGGATCCAGAAGTTGCCTTTGAACTCAGGCAAAAGTAGGTTCAACCAACTCCTGCTACCATAGACACCACTATTCATGCTGCTGGAAAGTTAGTATTTTAGATACAAACTAAGATTTAATCCAAGCTAAATTAAAACAAGACACCCTGTGGTGAAATGAATATTATAGGGTAGTTTGTTTTCCATGGAACAGGGCCCCTAACCAGAAAGCAGAAAAGAGTAGAGGAAGAAGAATACAGAAATTATGAGCTAAGCACAGAAGACAAAAGTAGGATGGAAATGATAGGTCTGCATCACCTTACATTAAAGCAGCAGCCAAAGACAACTGGGATGTGGGATGTGAAGAACTGGTTGACCACATTCAAAAACACAATTCTAAATCGGACACCACTATGGATTGGATCTGGGGCACCCCAAAGACTTGTGTGTTAAAGGTTTGTTGCTCATCTATGGCCCTATTGGGAAGCAGTGGGAATTTAAGGGGGAGTGGCCTAGTGGATGGAAATTAGGTCACTGAGCACAAGCCTGTCAGCAGATACTGAGACCCCAGTCCCTTTCTCTTTACTTCTGACTGCCATAAGCAAGCAGCTTTGTTCTACCGCCTGCTCTGCACCATGATGTTCAGCCTTCCTGTAGGTCCAAATCAGTGAGACTAAGGGACCATGGACTGAAACCTCTGAAAATTGAACCAAAAATAAATTTTTCTTACTGTATGTTGATTATATTAGAGTTTTTTCCCATACAGACAGATATCTGACTAATATAAACACACAAGAGCCACCATTTTCAAATACACTTCTATTACTAGAAGTTATTCACCAATGTCAAGTAAATGATTGCATGAATGCATGAATAAAGCTATCATCAATAAGTCAAATAATAACAAATGCTTCTGGGGCTGCAGAGGTAAATGGAACCTTTTTATAGTGTCAGTGGGGAATGTAAACTAGTATAACCACCATGAATATCAGTTTGGAAATTCAACAAAAGTCCTTAAAAATAGAAATTTCATTCAGCCTAGCTGTTCTTCTAAGTATCTTCCCCAAAGAGTTAAACGTATCATGGTTTCTTGTTTTTTTTTTTTTTTTCCTGTACCGGAGATCGAACTCATGACCTTGTGCTTGCCAAGGAGGTACTGTGCCGCTGAGCTAAATCCCCAGGCCCTGCTATCACGTTACTGTAATACATACATAACCATGTTTGTAGCAGCACAACGCATAGCAGCTACATTTTAGAAGCACACTTCGTGTTCATTAACAGATGAACAGATAAAGAAAACATGGTACTTACACACAATGGAGAACTACTCTGCCATAAAGAAGGATAGCTTTGAGTCATTTGTAGGAAAATTTTCTCTAATATGAGCAACTTTCAAATGAATCAAGTTTCTCTTTCTTAAATATTTTCAATGTTGCCTCAATCTTATTACCTCCTTTCCTACTTAGATATTGAAAATTTTTTCTACTTTTTGGTAACTGTATTTTAAACTTGTAATTGACAACAGAAGAAAAAACCATTTTGTGCCTGAAATCAATCTCAAAATACAAATGAGGATCATACTTTGTGATTCTCTCAAAGAGACTTTTTATCTATTTCATCTTATAACATCTTTATAACAGTGTCACTTCAGAAAGGTACTTATTTTCTTGATATATTCTGCATAGCAATGGAAAAATGTCATTCATACCACTTTTAAGTTCAAAAAAATCTTTTCATTTATAATTATATAATCTCTTGTAAAAGAGGGTTGAAGGTTGGAAAGAATGCTTTAGCCAAAACTTTTATATTAATTGATTTGAGTACCACTCCATCATAATTTCTTGTTCTTTCCCACTATCTTGGTCCCTCTTATGTATACGTTTAAACTTTCCATCAGTCTTTATAAGGAAATATTTTCTCTTTCTCCCTCTCTCTCTCCCTCCATCCTTCCCTCTCGTTTTTAAGCAACATTTTATCAATGTGTTAAATTCTCAGATTAAGGCTGCTTAGTACAGATAGGATATGTTTGGTTCTACAAACATATCCAGCCCAAGAAGATAAGTCTTTCTCAGTGGCTAGCCCAAGTGTTTAATAAAAGATGCTGCATTCAGGGAGAAATTGATAAGAGTAGGATATCAAATTTGCAGCAGATTTATAGATTTTTTATCATTTAATTTATCAACATCTCAAGGAAGAGCTGAGGAGATTACAAACGTCCTCACTGCACTGGCAGGCAGTGCGCTGTAAATTGCACCAATCAGGGAGCTTACATTTGTGGACATTTGCATTTTCATCTATAATGAAGAAAACAATATCTAGTTTGTTGTAGATTCTTTTAATGACAGATCATAACCATCTTTTTGCAGCCTTTACAATATTTGTTGTCCGACTCTTCTGAGAGACTTCTAATAGAGTCTTGGAAAGATGCCACAGGCAAAGATTTCCACTGTAACTGATGCATAGATGTCTTTGGGGTCGCATTACAATACAGCAACCTTGGAGGTTTGGTAAGAAGGTCCGCAAAACTTCAGCTGGGACAGTCTATTAGCCCACCAAACTATCTTTTTTTTTTTTTTTTTTTTTTTGTTTTTCTCCGGTACCGGGAACTGAACTCACAACCTTGCGCTTGCCAGGCAGGCGCTTTTGCCGCTGAGCTAAATCCCCAGCCCACCAAACTATCTTGAGCATTAGATGTTCAAGAGCAGGTTTCATACCAGTAACAGAGGCCAAGGAGACTCAATATCATTGCCTTTGCTGAGCAATTAAGCTTTACTTACTGCATCTTAGGAAAGATGGTTTGAAGAGGGGACTGTAAAGAACACTGCTTTCATCCCGATGCTGCGGTATAGAAACCTACAGTTTTTAATTTAAATGATAAAACCAATAATGGAGTGAAACAATGTCTTCACAATGAGGATTTATTTCCTTCTTCAGTATTCAAAGGATGCCCGTGATCGTCGTAGAATGGGTTATTTGTTTCTTTTTCCTTGGTCTCTGTTTCTGTCTGTTTCTATCTCTGTCTCTGTCTCTCTGTCTCTGTCTTTCTGTCTCTGCGCCAGTCTATCTGTCTCTGTGTGTGTGTGTGTGTGTGTATGGTCCACAAATAAAGAAAGAAAGAGAAGATGCCTTCTTTTGTTATTTCAACAGACTAGAACAGGGACAGTCACATAAATAATAAATAATTATGTATGGTCCTGATAAATTTTCTTTTCCTTTCTATTTATAAGATTTTCTTCAAGTGGAATAATATTTGGCTCTGGTTTCATTGAACATTTTAATTCTTTCCATAGAATGCAGAACTTCTGCCTACTCTGGAACCTGGAATGAGACATCCCTGTGTACATCCTACTGACTTTGGTCTGAATTAGGTACCGAAGCCGCTCTGTGACTCACTTCCAACTCCTCTCACCCAGTGTCAGAGGCCAAGTTTGCAGGCCAGGGATCTTCCAAATGAACCACTGGAAATCATTCAGAGACATTATGGGAATCATGCTTACAAGCACATCTGATAACAGGCTCACCATTTTGCACGCCCAACTGAAGACCCTGAGCCAGATTCTGTCCCAGAATCAACTACACTGACCAAGGTTTTAGAAGCAGTTACATTTGTTGATGGGCCAGGAAGAATTCATGCCATGTAAGCTCATTATAACAGACCCATAAACTGTGGACCCTGTCGTGCAGCAGCCACATAGCTTGGTGTCCTAGAGTCAGTTCCATCAACCCAAGGAGCCAATAGAGGAAGTTCTTTACCTGACAAAGTCAGCCATTCAACACTAAAAAAAAAAAAGGGAAAATCTGTACAGGTTAGAATCAAATAACTTTATTGGTAGCAAAGGAAACTAAAACATTATCTATTATTAACCCCAAAGAAATGGATCACTATAAATTTCTTCACAAAATATTCAAGATAGTTGTCTTAAAGAAGAACAATAAAATACCAGAGCACAGATTGACAGCTAAGCAAGACCAGAAAAACAATGCATGAATAAAGTAAGAACTTTAATAAAGAAACAGAAAATATCAAAAACCAAGCCAAAATCCTGAAGCTATAGAATACAATGACAGAACTGAATAGTTCAAAATTAACTTCAATAGCAGATTTGACCTTGAAGCATTGTATTTCACTGTCTTATATATATTGAAATCCATAAAGATCCACAAAATATGTTAGATACAATAAACAAGTTCACCCTGTAGAATAGAAAGCCAATATATAAATACAGTTTTATTTTTATATATCCCAAAAATAAAGACTTGTGAAAGCAACTCCATTTAAAATAGCATTAAATAACCATTATTGATTTCCTATCATCTTGTTTGAAATTCTGTATCATTTTTATGGTTTTTGTGATGTTTTGTTTTTGTCTTTGTTTTTGTTATTTTGATTTTGTTCTTTTCTCTTTAAAATAAAACAATACAATAGCATTAAAATAACTAAAAATAAACTTAACTAAGAAAGTGAAAATTTTGTATAATGAAAATTCTACATTGATAAAAGTGGTTATACAATACACAAATAAAAGAATAGATAAGTTAAAATTGTTAAACTGGTCATATTAATCCAAAAACTCTATAGATTCAATGAAATCTTATCAAAATTTCAATGTAATTTTTCACAATATAGAAAAAATCTGAAATTGCTACAGAACCACAGAGACTGAATAACCAAAGCAATCTAGAGAAAGCAAATCATAACTGCAGGCATCACTTTTCTGATATAACAAAGCTACCATATTCAAAACAGTATGGTGCTGTCATAAACACAGCTATATAGACCAATGGAATAGAATAGAAAACCCAGAAAAAATCCACAAAACACACTCAAATGACCTTTGACAAAGACAACCAAGAGAAAAGATAGTCTCTTAAATAAATTGTGTGGGTGAATTAGACATTCACACACAAAAGAAGGTAATCAGATCCTCATCTATACCATACCAAAGAAATACCTTAAAATATATGCAAGAAGTAAGTGTAAGACCCCAAAGAGAAAAACTTGTAAAAGAAAACATAGGGGAAATAAAGCTACTGGATGTCAGTCTCTGCAATGACATTTTGGATATGACACAAAAGCATAGTCAACCAAAGCAAAAATAAATAATTGGGACCACATTAAACTCAAAAGCTTCTGTATTACAAAGACAACAATAGAAATGCAGAGACAATCTACCAAACAGGAAAAAAATGTGTAATCCACATGCCTGATAAAGGATTGATACCCAACATATATAAGGAGCTCATGAAACTGAATGGTGAAATCATTTTAAAAATAAAAAGTAAACTCTCAAGATGGGCAAAGATCCCTAATTGTTATTCTCAATATGAACATAAAAATGGCCAACAGGCGTATGTAAAGATGCTCGACAGCATTAGTTATGAAGGAAATGCAAATTTAAAATGTCAATGAGATATACTACTTGACACTTCTAAGGAGAGCTATCATTAAAAAGAAAAAGACAAGTTTTTATGGTGTAGAGAATAAAAGAACCCTAGTTACCACTGGCTGAAATGTAAATTGATACTGCCTTTCTAGAAAAAAGAAACTTTAAAATATGATCACAGTATGGTACAGCAATCCCACTTCTACATATATATCCAAAGAGAAGAAATCAGTATTTTAGATATGTGTGCTCCTATGTTCATGATAGGATTTTTCACAATATCTACAATATAGAGACAAACAAAGTGTCTTTCCATTGATAAACAGAGAAGATGTGGTTAAGGAACATAAAGTATATTCTATTAATTTTATACTTTCATTATGACACAACACATATTTTATATCATTTAAATATAAATTCATATATCATATATTATATTTTATAGACACAATTGTGTATTATTCAGACATATAAAAGTAATAAACGCTGCCATTTGCCATATATAGGAAATTAACCTGAAAAACCTAATGCTATGTGAAATAGGCCAGACATTGAAAATGAAGTACTATATAATCGCACTTACATATAAAATCTAAAAAAGTCAAACTCAAAAAAGAGGAAACTAGGTTGTAGGGAAGCAATAGAAGGGGAAATGTCGGTGAAAGGACACAAATTTTATTGTAAGATGAATATGTCCCAGGGATCCAATATACAGTATCGTGACCATACTTAACAGCACTGTATTGTATTATATGCATGACATTTGCTACAAAGATTTTAAGTGTTCTCACCAACTACCCAAAAATGGTAAGTAAGTAAGATGAAGGGTGTGTTAATTACTTTGATTGTGGTAATAATTTCATCATACATATATTCATCATATTAAGAGGTTATTTTTTTAAGAGATAGTCTCATTATGTTGCCCAGGCTGGCTCAAAACTCCTGGATCAAGTCATCTTCCTTCTTTAACCTCCAAAGAATCTGGAATTACAGGTGTACACCACTATGCCCTGCTAAATTGTCATGGTTTCTACCTTTATTGTATATAATTTGTCAATTATGCTTTCAATAAAGCTTAGAGAAAAAGGAAAATAGTATAGTGCATGATTTCTATTAGTGTTGTATAAATGGCCGTTAGGATAATGAGGGGCAGGAGGGAGAAAGAAGTACGATGAAGGTAATGTAACTATAATGTAATGAGCTTGCATTTCTACAATTCATAAGTGATGCAGGCAAGCCAACAGAGTAGCCTAGGAACATGCTTAGTGTAATGAGCATGTCACATCTCGAGTAGCTTTTAGGGAAACTCTGCAGGAAGATAAGAAGCCACCTTTTAGGAGGGAGTCATAAAATAGCTAGCAGCCCTGCCTAGAGCAGCTTTACTACCCCGGCACCTTCTACAAGGCCAGCACATCAAGGGGAATTATTTTTATTTTTATTTTTATTTTTTTTTTTTATTTTAAGGATAAAAGGAGGGAAACATTAACAGACATACAACATTTTACAACGTATCACAAGCACAATACA